>NC_057738.1:3882027-3887771 GCF_004010195.1 Chiloscyllium plagiosum | reverse complement strand
GTGGTGGAGGCTAGTACAATTGCAACATTTAAAAGGCAGTTGGATGAGTATATGAATAGGAAGTGTTTAGAGGGATATGGGCCAGGTGCTGGCAGCTGGGACTAGATTGGGTTGGGATATCTGGTCAGCATGGACGGGTTGGACCGAAGGGTCTGTTTCCATGCTGTACATCTCTATGACTCTATTTATGAGCCAATCAAAGCACAATGGAGAAGGTTAGGAAAAACCTGCATGCCTAACAGGATCAATAACGAACAAGTTACTCTTTGGGGATGTAGATCCTATTGGAAGGAAATACTTTTTAAGGAGTGAAAGGCAGGATTGTCATTCTTTCTGTGGTATGCATAAATCTTCACTAGTGGCTGCATTAATAGCATGTCTGGTTTTCAGAAGTTGAATAGTATTGGTTATTTTAATGCTGTGTGGACGTTTTTTCTTAATTTATCTTCCACACATGAGAATTACAATATATGAAAATAAAGGTTAATAAACTATTTGTAAAGATGCAGAAAATAGTTAGCACTAAATTTATTTTTGAGCAAGGCAATGAAAATCTCAATTTCTTTTCAGAAGTATTAGGAGGAGTAGGCATTTCAACTTTTAGAGCCAGCTGTGCCATTTGACATGATCATGGCTGATCTCATCTCAACTCCACTTCATTTTCCTGCCTACTTTCCATAACCATTCAATCCATTACCAATTAAAAATCTGTTTATCTCCTCAAATTTACTCAATGTCCCAGCATTCATCACACTGCGATACTGAATTGCACAGGTTCATGACCCTTTAACAGAAGTAATTTCTTACCAACTATTTAAATTTGTTACCCCCTATCCTTGAACTATGAGCTCTCTTCTAGATTGCCCAATGAGGAAATATCCTTTGTCTACCTTGTCAATCCCCTTCAACAGGGAGAAAGTGAGGTCTGCAGATGCTGGAGATCAGAGCTGAAAATGTGTTGCTGGAAAAGTGCAGCAGGTCAGGCAGCATCCAGGGAACAGGAGAATCGACGTTTCTGGCATAAGCACTTCTTCAGTCAATGTCTTACATACCTCAATTAGATCACTTCTCATTCTTCTAAATTCTGGAGAGAAAGATATATAAATTGTTCAGTCTCTGTTCATAGGATGAACTCGTCATCTCTGGAATTGATTTCCTGTGAACTGTCTCCAGTGCAACTGCATCTGTCCTCAAGGTGACCAAAATTGTATGCAGTACTCCTGTCTCATTAATGCTTTGTATGGTTTCAGCAACACTTCCCTCCTTTTATACTCTATTCCTTGAGCAATATATGGCAAAATTTCTTTTGCTTCTTTATTGGCTATACTTCCATACTAGTTTTGTGATTCATGCACAAGACATCCAGATCCCTTTGCAAAGAAGCACTTTAAAGTTCCCCTCCATTTAAGTAATAAATTGCCTTTCTAGTCTCCTGACCAAAATGGGGGCACAGTGGTTAGCACTGCTGCCTCACGGCGCCAGGGACCTGAGTTTGATTCCTGCCTCAGGCGCCTGTGCAAATTTTGCACATTCTCCCTGTGTTTGTGTGGGTTTCCTCCAGGTGCTCTGGTTTCCTCTCACAATCCAAAGATGTGCAGGTCAGGTGAATTGGCCATGATAAATTGCCCATAGTGTTAGATGCTTAGTCAGGGGTAAATATAGAGGTAGAGGAATGGGTCTGGGTGGGTTACTCTTCAGAGGGTCGGTGTGCACTTGTTGGGTTGAAGGGCCTGTAGAACTTCTGGCAGATGAATGAATGTGTAAAAGAAGAACTTGTTCCTGAAGAATATTATGTTCCCTCCATGAGAGAAAACTACCTCTTAAAACGGTCCTGTAATTGTAATGTTTTTACAAAAAAAATGCCCTTGAAAATTGATTGTGACTATAGAGGACAGATTATCATTTTTTTTTTTGCAGAAATTGATCAAATCAGAAGGCTTGGTAAAAGTTTTGTGTTTATACGTTACCCAAATGTTTTATAGCAAATGGCTTCAATTTGGAATGCAGTTACTAATTAAGTGGGTTAATAGGGCAGGCAATCTAGAAATGGCAAGTGGATTGATAGGTTTTTCATGATATTGATTTGAGAAAGGGATGTTGACCTGAACAATTAAAAAACACTTCACTCTGTAAATCTGCTTAAACACCAGAAGATGAAGGAGCAGAAGTAGGCTATTCAGTCCATCTAGTCTGCTCTGCCATAATTCCATCGGATCGTGGCTGAGTTTATAATCCTCAACACCACACTCTTCCCTTTTTTCCCACAAATTTATTTTTAGTGATTTAAAAATCCGTATCTCTGTCACAATTGTATTTAATGGCCCAGTCTCAACAGTCCTCTGCAGTAACATATTCCCGATTCACTGTTTTGTAAATGAAGAAGTCTGTACTCCTGTCATTGTGATCAAGCTTGCACTTATCAAGTGGCTGTGTGGTTAACACTGCTGCCTCACAGCGCCATGTGTGGAGTTTAGATTAGCGTGGTGCTGGAAAAGCACAGCAGTCCTGGCAGCATTCGAGGAGCAGTAAAATCAATGTTTCGGGCAAAAGCCCTTCATCAGGTATACAGGCAGAGTGCGCTCTGCCTGTATTCCTGATGAAGGGCTTTTGCCCGAAACATCGATTTTACTGCTCCTCGGATACTGCCTGAACTGTGCTTTTCCAGCACCACTCTAATCTAAACTCTGGCTTGCAGCATCTGCAGTCATTGTTTTTACCTCTGTGTGGAGTTTGCACATTCTCCCTCTGCCTGCGTGGGTTTACTCCGGGTGCTCTGGTTTCCTCCCACAGTCCAAAAATTGTGCAGGTTAGGTGAATTGGCCATGCAAAATTTCCCATAGTGTTAGGTGAAGGGGTAAATGTCGGGGAATGGGTCTGGGTGGGTTGCTCTGCGGAAGCTCGGTGTGGACTTGTTGGGCCAAAGGGCCTGTTTCCACACTGTAGGGAATCTAATCTAATCTAATCTAATCTAATCTAATCTAAATCTTATTTGGCACCCACTAGTATTTCAGAGGAACATTATGAAATGTGGCGTTGAACCATATGAGGTATCAGGGCAGGTGACCAAAAGGCTTAGTCTAAAGACTAGACTTTCAGAGGTGTTGTAAATGAGAAAAGAGAACTTTAGGAATGTATAGATACAGAAGCTGGAGCTTAGGCTGATTAGAGCAAGGGCATCAATGGAAGAGTTCTGAAAATTAGTTCTCCTTTATCCTACACTATAGTGTTTTGTAGATGAAGCTCTTCAGCAGTATAGTTTTGCATTGAGAATGAATGCTGCTAACTTGAACAAGACTGACATTTAATTCTTAAAAGGGAATGTACATTTAAAGCAGTACAATTATAAATTTTATACCGACTTAATAAAAAAATTTCTCATACTGTCACTTTGCTCTTTGCTTAATTGTTGTTAAGACAGCACATTCCTACGAGTGCAGTTGGCCCAAGAGCTTAACTGAGGAAATGAAATGAAATGAGAGAAAGAAAAATCACAGTTCCCAAGGTTATGTAGCCCTGGATCAACTTGATGTTCTAAAATTGCAGAGTTTGGTGATGCATGCAATGCTATCTGTTGATGTCAATTAATGCTTATTGAGGTCTTGATTTCTAAACAAGAAAATTGAAGTTTACATTTTTACTGTAAGACTCACATCAAATATAAGTACAATTGTCCAGAATTGGACATATAAAAGTACTTTTGGCTTCCACAACCTTTCCCTTGTTGATTAATCTTCAATATCTATTGCCACCTACAGTTGGATTTCACTTCATGGTCCTGCTAGATGAACAGATAAAATGGTTGAGTAGAAGACCGGACTTCATGAAAATCATTCTTTGCATTGTTGTGATAGTTTTTAGTCAAATAATATTTTCTAAGTGTATTCTTCCTTCATTTATCTCAAAAGATCAATGGCAGTTTTTCTAAATCTTGTATTAATTTTAAACTAGGGTTCACCGGGTCAGCAGCATCATTGCAGTATAGCTTGAAGAAAATGGATCTGCCTCCATTAGAAAGTCGAAAGTTCTATTTTGATACTCATGCAGTCGTACGTGAATTGGAAGGATATGGTAAATATAACTGTATTTTCCTACTGCAAAGTTACCTGGATTTTGTTTTCTATTTTACCATTGCATTTCTCAAACAGTACTCCTCAGAAGTGAAATGACCACTTGATTTAGATTTTTTTGAAAAGACAAGTATATTTTGTTGAAGCTTTTCATCTTGTATTCAGGATAATTTGTGAGAAATACCAAAATAAAGGTAAAAATGTTTACATGTATGAGGACAGTGCTGATTAGCGAGCAGACTCTGGTAGACAAGCTATGAATGCATCAGTTACTGCACTGTCCTTTTATGCAGTACAAATATCACTTTCCTTTTTATTTTGGCATTCTTTGCAAATTATTGTGATCAGTTCAAAATGAAATCTTCAGTAAAATATGACCTTTATGGATTAACATTTGTGAACTTGATGTACTGCAAAGATAGAACCCCAGCGAACTCTCAAGCTGTGGGGGGTGATCATAAATGACTAGCAGTCTTAGAAGCTGAATTCAAGAAGATTTAGCAGGAAGGCTATTCCACCTAGAAATTGGATTTTCAACCTAATATGAATAAATCTATGCTTAAACTGTAATTGTTGAATCTAATGTCTTGCTGAAATTAATTGATCTTTCAGCAGCAGGATTATATAGCTGCCATCCAGTACTATCATTACTCCTTTGAAAATTAAATTAACTTCTGGATTCCACAAACCACACAGTTTCTTGTGGAAATCCTGAAGCTTCAGTCAATGAAAACACATAGGATGTACCGTTGAACTCACTCTGCCTTCAACTTTTAAGATAAAAATTGAGTTTCTGGCAATTTTATGTCCTCAGTCTTGTGATAAAAGACCTTGAAAATGTTGCATCTTGTTGAATGGGGATTTCACTGTTTCTAACAATGTATGAAATTCATGCTGCTCTAAAGAACTTTAGAAGTGCAATTTTGTTGAATGTTAAATTCTCTAATAAAGTTTTCAGTTTTTAACACTTTTTTTGCTTTGAAATTTTAGCTTCCTTTACATTCCCACATAAATTCCAGTTGTTTAATTTGTGCTTTTTTTTAAAGTGAAGGATAATAAATGGATTTCACTTGGTTTTCGCTCTGAAAGCTTCAATGTGATTCCCTGCTGACTTTGCTAGCATCACATGGAGCTGGAAACCCGGAGATCCACATGACTTTGTGTTGGTTTCAGCCTTATAATCAGAGAGATGTACAGCATGGAAACAGATCCTTCAGTCCAACCCGTCCATGCCGATTAGATATCCCAACCCAATCTAGTCCCACCTGCCAGCAACTGGCCCATATCCCTCCAAACCCTTCCTATTCATATACCCATCCAAATGCCTCTTAAGTGTTGCAATTGTACCAGCTTCCACCACATGTTCTGGCAGCTCATTCCATACACGTACCACCCTCTGCATGAAAAAGTTGCCCCTTAGGTCTCTTTTATATCTTTCCCCTCTCAACCTATGCCCTCTAGTTCTGGACTCCCCGACCCCAGGGAAAATACTTTGTTTATTTATCCTATCTATGCCCCTCATAATTTTGTAAGCTTCTATAAGGTCACCCCTCAGCCTCCGAAGCTCCAGGGAAAACAGCCCCAGCCCCAGCCTGTTCAGCCTCTCCCTGTAGCTCAAATCCTCCAACCCTGGCAACATCCTTGTAAATCTTTTCTGAACCCTTTCAAGTTTCACAA
>NC_057738.1:3850282-3881637 GCF_004010195.1 Chiloscyllium plagiosum | reverse complement strand
AGGAGCTATGAACCTGCACTCCAAGGTCTCTTTGTTCAGCAACACTTCCTAGGACCTTACCATTAAGTGTATAAGTCCTGCAAAGATTTGCTTTCCCAAAATGCAGCACCTCACATTTATCTGAATTAAACTCCCATCTGCCACTTCTCAGCCCATTGGCTCATCTGGTCCAGATTCTGTTGTAATCTGAGGTAACCCTCTTCGCTGTCCACTACACCTCCAATTTTGGAGTCACCTGCAAACTTGTGGGATGTGGGCGCTGCTAGCTAACAAGCATTTATTGTCCATCTCTCATTGCCCTTGAGTAGGTGGTGATGCGTTGCCTCCTTGAACTTCTGTGGTCCACCTACTTTGGAGTGACCTACAGTGCCATTAGGGAGGGAATTTCAGAATTTTAATGCAGCACCAGTGAAGAAGCAGCAATGTATTTCCAAGTCAGGATGGTGAGTGACTTGGAGGGGAACTTGAAGCAGATGGTGTTCCCACTGCTGGTATTGAGCACCAGTGTAGGAGGGAGTAGATGCTTGAGGATGTAGTGCCAATTAAGTGGGCTACTTTGCCCTGGATAGTATCAAGTCTCTTGAGTGGTGTTGGGATAGGCACCTGCACCCCTAGATATCTGTTTGACTCCAGAGCCCAACCATTAAGTATGTAAGTCCTGTCCTAGTGTCTTTCCAAAATGCGTTATCTCACATTTATCTGAATTAAACTGTGTGCTATTCCTTGGCCCACTTGCCCAGTTGAACAAGATCCCACTCTACTCTTAAATAACATTTTCCCTGTTCACCAAACCACCAATTTTGTCATCTGCGAACTTACTAACCATGCCTCCTATCATCTCACCCAAGTCTTTTATATAAATGAAGGACAACAGTGGAACCAACACCACTGGTCATGTACATCCAGTTGGAAAACAACTACCACTGGTCATGGGCGTCCAGTCGGTAACAAATGAATACAAGACTGTTAAAAACAATGGGAAGGCAGTACTTCATTCAGTTTTTGGATTTAGATTAGATTACCTACAGTATGGATTTTGTGCTCTAATTTTCATGCTGGGCCAGCCAAAGTTGTTATCAACTTAGAAGCAGCTGTAACTAACTTAGATGGTTAAAAGAAAAGGAAATTTAAAATCAGTCATATAGTCGGTGGAGAGGATAGTTGCTGTTTAAATGTCTCTGACAGAGATGGTGTTGCATTAACTTATTAAAAATACTGTGATTGAAATGAGAGAATGAAGGAAAATTCCTGCATACCAGCTGGTATGTTAAATTTTGATAAGAAACTTTGTTGTATTGGCACTTTTGAGAATTGTGGATTTATGGAAAAAAATTGATTATTTTATGAAAGCATCAACAGGAGAGGTGAGTTTTATTTCTGGGAAGCTATTATTTTTATGATCCACCACCCTTTCACAATTCTGATTACATCTTACATTAATTTCTTTAATTAAAGTAGACTTTCCTGGTAAAACATCTTCCTGCTGTTTTTCTTGTAGGTTTCAGCAGTAAGCAGTCAGAAGTTGTGGTAGCTGCACTACTGAGAGTCATGAACTCCAGTATGGAAGTTATGTATAAGGATATGGCGACCAAAATTCAACAAGTAAGATAGCCCCAATGATACAGAAAGCAAAATACTGCCGCTATTGGAAATGAGACGAACTCTGAAAATATTGGAGTGACTCAGCAGGTCAGTCAGCATCTGACAGGAATATGCAGTGAGTACAATTGTCGACTGTCTCGTATTTTCCTGGTGGATGTTGTCTGACTTGCTGCAGGTCTCCAGTGTTTTCTATTTATTGTTTCTGCTAGTCATATGGTATGTTAAGAGACAGGTTTTCTTAATTGATAGGTGAAAGCTGAAATGTGTCATTATGGTTTGCAAGTAGCAAAGGATACTGCAACACTTTGCAGGTTTCTAATATAATCAGTGGATTTAAAATACCTCAGACTATAATGGCAACATTCTGTTAGTTAAACTTGATGCTGAAGTTATATTATTTCTACAATGTTTTTAAAATGTACTGCATATGTTTCTTTAATTGCTAAGTCTTAGTCCTTTTACCATTTTTATCCACAAAGTGTGTGCGCCTCCAAACTAAAAAGTTGTGTAAATTCCATGTTTTAATATTTTTGAATTTTTTAAAAACACTGAAGTGGAAATGAAAGTTTCAGAGGACCACCCACTGTTCTCATTAGAGAAGTGGCAATGACTAACAATGAGGTTAGTGTGAGGTTCACAATGAGGTATGTTGTGCCATGAAACGGTTGGGCCTTCATGGTGACCTCAGTCGGTACTGAAATTGAACCTATACTGTTGTCATTACTCTGTGGCACAAACTAGCTATCCAGCCAACTGAGCAAATGGTCCCCATTTTTTTTTAAAAGTTCCTGCAGTTAATCATTAACACTGTAAATTGAGTTAGTTATTTTTAAACTACAGTGCTTTTGTATTTGCAGACTTCTGTTCTGAAAAAGTTCAGACACTTGTGATAAACTGACAATGAAGTTTACATAAGCCAGGCTGGCTTTTGGGTATCTTGGCAACAGTTACATTATTTTCTCTAGTAATTTCCATTCTCTGTGTACAGTGTTAAGAATGTGTATGTCGTTTGTTGCTGAGAGGCTTACTTTGGACTTTAATGTTCTTGTGGAAACCATCAGAGTATATAATTTGAATTACAATTCAAACAGGCCTTACACTCCATTGAATCCATGCTGCTGTTAGCTCTTCGGCTGTATATATCTACTGAAAATTTCAATTCCGTCTGTTTTTAAATATTTATCCTATTCCAAGTATTTTAAGTCTGCTATTCAATGCCCCTTTATTATGGTTGTCCTGCCAGTGGGCACAATCTCTTACTTTGTGTATTAGAATCCCTGCAGTGTGGAAAAAGGCCCTTCGGCCCAACAAGTCCACACAGACCCTTCAAAGAGTATCCCATTGAGACCCATTCCTCTACATTTATCCCTGACTCATGCACATAACCTATACGTTCCTGAAAACTATGGGCAATTTAGCATGGCCAATTCACCTAATCTGCACATCTTTGGTTTGTGGGAGGAAACTGGAGCACCTGGAGGAAACCCACGCAGACATGGGGAGAATGTGCAAACTCCACACAGTCAGTCGCCTGAGGTTGAAATCAAACCCAGGTCCCTGGTGCTGTGAGGCAGCAGTGCTAACCATTGTGCCACCGTGCTGCCCACAGTGCATTCTTGAAATGTTTGATAACTTGGGAGTAAAAACATCCCAGGTGATTCCTTTCTGCTTTTTTTAATAAAAGAAGCTATTTTTCAAGCCTGCTTATGGGTGGCACGGTGGCACAGTGGTTAGCACAATGGTTCAATTCCCGCCTCGGGCAACTGGCTGTGTGGAGTTTGCACATTCTCCCCGTGTCTGCGTGGGTTTGCTCCAGGTGCTCCGGTTTCCTCCCACAGTCCAAAGATGTGCAGGTTAGGTGAATTGGCCATGCTAAATTGCTGTTAGGTGAAGGGGTAAATGTAGGGGAATGGGTCTGAGTGGGTTGCTCTTCGGAGGGTCGGTGTGGACTTGTTGGGCCGAAGGGCCTGTTTCCACACTAAGTAATCTAATCTAATCACTCTGATCTAAACTCTGGTTTCCAGCATCTGCAGTCCTCACTTTTGCCTATTTTTCAAACCTGTCAACCTCAATTAAACCTCGAGGCACAATTCTATAAAATCATTTCTTTACCCCTCCTAGTCTCGATTATTAGTAGCTTTCTTTTACCAGTATCTTTTACAAACCTAGTATCAGTTCCTTATTTTTATGTTCATGGTTTTAACATTAGTAAATTCGAAATCATATTTGCTTTTTTAGTGGAGAAATCAGAGCTAGCGTTTCGGGTCCATTGACTGTTTAGGGTTTTTGTTTTTGTTTCTGGTTTCCAGCATTCATGGTTCTTTCAGTTTTTGTTTGCTTTCTTGTGGCCTTTTATCAATGTGGTGATTTTTTGTTTTGCAGGCTCTGTTTGTTGCAATTCCTCAGCTTCATTTATATTTCCTTAATTGCATGCCAGTGTTTACTTGGAGGTCTTGATGGGTTCTCGGCTGGGGGTCAAATTCTCCTTTAAAATTAGCTCCCTTTCCCCTAATATATTAGTTTCTCAACTGTTGCCTATCACAAGCTTACCTTGACTAATCCAAGAGATGGGATGGGATTCCTACAGTCCTGTGACCTTATCAGCAATCTGTAAATAGTGCAAGCTGTTTGGTAACCATGCATCAAAGCTATGGCTGTAGGATAGTGGTGACCATCAAACCACTGTGCTTCAAGCAAAACCATTTATTTATACGCTATGGTTGAAACACTAACAAAAAACACAATTTAGATTAATTTAACTTATTTGATAACCCAACCGACACTATTGCAACTTAACAAAGCTATTCTAGTCCCTGCAACATCCCATAAATACACCTCTTGGCAAAATTCAAAAACAGGCAGGAGAGGCTTCAGAGGAAAAGTCCACCAAGACCTCTGTTGAAGCATGAAACCTCTTTTTTTTTTCACTAGCTGCTTCTTTAGGTCCCCAGCAGTTTTCTGACTGCTTGCTAAAACTAAACCAAACCTGAACTAGGAGAACTGGCCACTCCCCTCCTCTTGTTTTCAAGTAACCATTTCCAGACATTCTCAGAACCTCTGCCTTTACAACCTCACTTTGGGGGAAAAAACCCAAGGACAACATAACCTTGTTAAAGAAGCAGCATCATCACACTAGTCTTGAAATCCCCCTTCGTTATTTTGTAAACCTCTGTAAAGTCACCTCTCAACCTCCCGCACTCCAGTGAAAAAAGTCCCAGTCTATAACTAAAACTGTCTATTCGCAGTAACATCTTGGTAAATCTCTTCAAAACCCCCTCCAGCTTAACAATATTCTTATAACAGGGAGACCAGAACTGGGTACAGTACTTCAGAAGAGGCCTCACTAATGTCTTGTACGGCCTCAACATAATGCTCAAAGGTCTGAGTAATGAAGGCAAACATGCTAAACACCTTAGTCGCCCTATATGTATGTAATGCAAACTTCAAAGAATTATGTACCTGAGCTCCTAGGTGTCTCTGTTCCACAATACTGCCCAAGGTCCTACTTTTAATTGTATAAGTCTTGTTTGTTTTACCAAAATACAATGCTTCACACTTATTCAAATTAAACTCCATTTGGCACTCTTCAGCCCATTGACCCGATTGGACAAGATTTCTTTGTAAACTGAGAACACCTTCTTCATTGTCCACTCTACCATGACTCTTGGTATCATCCACAAATTTACTAACTATGCTTTCTATATTCTCACCGAAGGCTCTGAGCAATTTATGCATTTGTTTTTATTTCAGATTAATGGGTTAATTCAAATTATGTTAGCTTCGCAATTCTAAGTGGTTCTGTATGCAAGTTTGCTCGCTGAGCTGGAAGGTTCGTTTTCAGATGTTTCATCACCATACTAGGTAATATCATCATTGAGCTTCTGGTGAAACTTTGGTGGTTTGACCTGCTTTTATTTGTGTTTAGGTTTCCTTTGGTGATGTCATTTCCTGTTCTTTTTCTCAGGGAGTGGTAAATGGGATCTGAGTCAATGTCATCCCCTGAGAAAAAGAATAGGAAGTGACCTCGCCAACCCAAGGAAACCTTAACACAAATAAAAAGCGGGCCATACCAGGAGTGCTTCACCGGAGGCTCACCAATGTTACTGAGTAGGGTGACAATGTCTGGAAACGAACCTTCCAGCTCAGCGAGCAAACTTACATCCAGAACCTCAACCTGAGCTACAGGTCTTCTCAAAACTCACTAATTCATACTGGTTCTTTTTAAAGCTTATCAAGTCCTCTTCAGTCACCATTTTGGAATTGAATAAGGCAGTCTTTTAAAACCTAATCTGTTTTGTTTATGCTACAATGTTAAATAATTCCTTCAATTTCATCAGAATATTCTCCTTACATCAGTTAGTACTGGAATGCTATTATCTCTTTTTAATAAATTATTCTATAATGTATTTTAACTACAGGAGGTAATGCTTCAACAGATTATGTCACACATAACTGCTGTGAAAAAGGATATGATTATACTGGAGAAGAGTGAGTTTTCAGCAATACGAGCTGCAAATGAGGTGAGTATGTGTCAGACTGAAGCTGGACGTTAAGTAGATGAGATTTAGATCACTGCTGTCTCAGCAAATGAAAGCAAGGATCATGATAAGATTTCCTCTTCCTTTTGATTCTATTCCCATTAAACTGCTTGTTTTCTTACCTTATCCTTCTAACCCTAAAATTAATTAATATTGTAAACTATTCTCTCTAATGATCTGATTTAGAAATTGCCCCACCTCCTACCTCAAAAACAAAGCCTTGATCTCACCACCTTTGCAATATACCATTCCATTTCCTATCCAGTGTCTTTATTCATATTGTCACCTTCCAAAACCACTCCCATTTTTATTTAAACTCCATACTTGATTTGCTCCAATCTGATTTCTTCCTAGTATAACTCTCAAAATTACAAGGGAGCTCTATGTGACTGACAAATAAAAACATTTCTTTTTAATTCTACGCATGTTTGACCACACCATTGTTCTCTTTACACCCTCACCAGTAGTGTCCATTTGCAGAGAACTGCTATCACCTATTCATATGTATCCAGCCATTATGATGAAAGATATGATGTATATATAAATACAGCTTAAGAAACTTGGATTTCAAAATAGAGGCAGATTGGTATTAGTTACTTTTGTGATTATTTTTTAAAAGCTAAGTCAGTCTGGAACAGCACTTGTCATAAGGCAGGTGATTGCAGACCCCTGTATTTTAATGTGTCATTACTATTCATTTTACAACAAGTGGGGTAACCATATAAAGCCACAGCAGTGGAGTTTAATTTGTGATACCTCCAAATCAGCAGAGTTTGGTTAGAAATCTTCAGGTTATTAGAACTGAGAAAGCTTAGACATTCAGATTGTGAAATGTTCATTTCAGCAGATTTAGAAAGGACTCATCAAATTGTCTCCATCATAAAGAAACAGTAAGGAGTCAGATAGTTGAAATTAGATTGTAATTTCTCTGGACTCTAGTATCTGTAATTTATAGTGTTATAATGATCTTTATATTAAGATCATTATAACTGCTTTATATAAAAGAAAAAAAAACCTTCTTTCTATTAAAATCTGCAGCCTTGAGCATATTTCAGTAACTAACTATCACATTAACTTAACAAAGTAAAACTATGATCTATAAGTCTGATTTCATTCTGGGATCTGAATTGTCCAGTAGTACCATCAGCTGGGAACATAACAGTCTCCATTAATTACTTCTCTTCCTTCTATACCCATACAGTTGCTTCTGGCTTCAGCCAAGGGTCTATCGATGACCTGTCCAATTTTCTATCTATGTGCTGCCCCATGTCCATAGTATTCAAAGGCACAATGCTGTTTTTAAAAGAATGCTAATAATACACGTCTCAATCACGCTCAACTCCTACAGTAGCTAAATTATCAGTTGGACATCCAGTACTGGATGAGCAGAAGTGTTGCCCAATTAAATGTTATGATGACTAGAGCCATTATTTTGGTCCATGCTCCAAATTTAATTGCCTAGTTACATCTTTGTTCTCGGAAATTATCTGAAATCAACCTAAGCTACTTGCAACCTTGCTATCACATTTTATCTTGAGGTGAACATCCAACCTTGTTCTTGCAGTTGGCAAGACTGCTTGTTTCCGTCCTGTAGTACTGTCCAACTTTGCCTGTTCCCAATTTGTCTGTTATTGAAACCCTTAATCATACCTTCCCAACCTCTAGACTTGACCATTAAAATGTATTCCTGACTGGTCTCCCACATTGCTTCACATCTATGGAGAATGCATTCAAAAATTCTGCCCACGTGTTGGCTGTCAGTTCCTTTATCGCTCCTCGGTTTACTGACTTACAACAGCTTTTGACAGCAATGGGTTAGGGCTGCACATAGCCCTTAGTTAATGTAAAATGGCTGAAAGCAATTCTTGGTTGACATAAAATGGCTGAGGGAGATTTTTGGCTAAAGCAGTAGTGCATGCAGTCTGATGTTGTGTAGTTTAAACTATAATCTAGAATGATTCTAAGCTTCATAGAAATAGCATACCCAAGGTAACTAGATTTGTAAAGGCACACCATAAGATCCTGTTAAGTAAGAAGCAAAGGTGTAGCCAAATTTTGCACAGTTTGATAAGAATATCCTTGTGAAATTGTGGTAGAAGCCCCTGAAAACTAGTAAAATGTTTGCTATCTAATAAGAGATGGAAGGGGAGAAACCTGACCCACATTAGTTAAGACCCTTTAGATGGTTGTAACTGCATATTATGCACACGTAAATAAATTGGAGTTTTAAATGTAACCAACATTAAAGTATTAACTCAATTCCTGTGGACAGGCCGTTTTAGACATAAGAAAAGACCCCCTTTCTATTAGCAGATGGGTACTAAATAACTGGTACAAGAATTAAGGGTGAAATGTGTACTTTTTTTTTAAACTTTCATTCAGAAGAGCATTATCAAGTCATGGTCATACAGCATAGAGACAGATCTTTTGGTCCAACCAGTCCATGCTGAACATAATTCCAAACTAAACTAGACCCACCTGCCTACTCCTGGCCCATATCCATCCAAACCTTTCCTATTCATGTATCTATCCAAATGTCTTTTAAATGTTGTAATTGCACCCACTTTCTCAGGAAGTTCATTCCACACATGAATCACCCTCTGTTTAAAAAAAAAAGCTCTTGTCTTTTTTAAAAATCTCTATCCTCTCACCTTGAGAACGTGACCCTAGTCTTGAAATCCTCCATCTGAGGGCAAAAACAACTACCTTTAACTGTACCTATACCTCTCATTATTTTATAAATTTCTATCAGATTGCCTCTTAACCTCCTATGCTCTAGTAAAAAGGTCCTAGCCTATCCAGTATTTCTTTATAACTAATGTACTCCCCTAGTTTCATTTTGAAACATATGTCTCAACCATTTTTGGGACAGTGAGTTCTAAATCATAACCATCTCTGATAACATTATGTTGTCTTATTTATTGAATACATGTATTAACTATTAGTAATCTGTTTCCTTTATTGTGGCAGAATCTGACTTTTATTTGTACAATGATCCTACGAGAAACACTGGGCAATTAAGTTGCAGGTCAAGTCCACAATTGACCCTATTTGGAATGTACTGTCCTGCAGATTGTGTTGAGTCAATTTATCATTTTTCTCTGAAATTTTAGTGTAAAAGCTTGTGACAGTTTAAAGCGAAGTTTGTGCGAAGATTTGTAGCTCGGGTGCTCGTTGCTGTGGTTCTGTTCGCCGAGCTGGAAGTTTTTGTTGCAAACGTTTCGTCCCCTGGCTAGGCGACATCATCAGTGCTTGGGAGCCTCCTGCGAAGCGCTTCTTTGATGTTTCCTCCGGTGTTTATAGTGGTCTGTCCCTGCCGCTTCCGGTTGTCAGTTTCAGCTGTCCGCTGTAGTGGTTGGTATATTGGGTCCAGGTCGATGTGTTTGTTGATGGAGTTTGTGGATGAATGCCATGCCTCTAGGAATTCCCTGGCTGTTCTCTGTCTGGCTTGCCCTATGATAGTAGTGTTGTCCCAGTCAAATTCACACACACGCAGACAACAAGCAACATGAATACGACTGGGACAACACTACTATCATAGGGCAAGCCAGACAGAGAACAGCCAGGGAATTCCTAGAGGCATGGCATTCATCCACAAACTCCATCAACAAACACATCGACCTGGACCCAATATACCAACCACTACAGCGGACAGCTGAAACTGACAACCGGAAGCGGCAGGCACAGACCACTATAAACACCGGAGGAAACATCAAAGAAGCGCTTCGCAGGAGGCTCCCAAGCACTGATGATGTCGCCTAGCCAGGGGACGAAACGTTTGCAACAAAAACTTCCAGCTCGGCGAACAGAACCACAGCAGTTTAAAGCAAAAGATGTTCTTAAGCATAACTTCGAAGCATTTGAATGAAGTTTTAGGATAGAACAAGGCAAGATGCTCTATAGAAGAGAACAAATGTCTGAGTAGGGGGTCAAGCCATATGTTATTTAGTGATAAGTGTCACTCCGCCACTACAATGTCTCAACCAGGAAAATGGTGGAAGGTGGAGTCGAGTCTAAAATTATCATTAAAATGTGTTTGGGAGATCTGAATAAAAAGGAGTGAGAATATGAAATTCGGGAATGGAGGATGCACTAAAATGAAAATAGTGAAGCCCTTACATGAGGGAAGAAGCTAAAATGAAACAATTCAAATTCACACTAGAGGAACAATTACTGATCTCTATATTGATATTGATTGTTTTTGGTACTGCAGTGGAATTTTGCTGACTTTAGGTTGGAAACCTTGCTCTTTCTTATGCAGAGTGCAGAGTTTCAAAATTAAGACTATTGAAACTTCAGATACATGAAGACCTGTGTAGAATCTAGCATAGAACATCTAAAGACAAAGGATTGAATAGACAATTGGCAGATTAAATTTAAAGCAAAGAAGCAGGAAGTTCTTCTATTTTGTTTGGAAGAATGCTGACAGTGACATGAAACAATAGGGCACAGTTTTAAATTCTAAATGGGGCACAAGAGCAGTGTGATGTAGATAGCAGGATATGTGGATAATGGATGTAGATTCCTGCACATTATTGGCAAGGGCATAGAGCACAAAAGCAAAGAGTTGTTATTCCAAGGCAACTTGTAATTGAGCTAGTGCTATACTATACTGTGTGAGCAATTCAAAATCTGATTTGCTCCTCCAGTGAGAGGCAAAATTAATACAACTTTACTTGTTATCTGATCTAAGAGGAATGAAAGTATATGTACCACATTTATTCCTTAACTTGTTTGGGGCATAGGGCAAACCTATTTTCACATTTACTTCTATGGTTAAGACTGTAACTGTTCCAATGTTTGTCCCCTTGCCTAGTACAGGAAATTCAGCCTCTTGGATGAGGTACTGATGCAACATGATGTCCATGAACCTTATCCTGCCAGTAGTGAGTGGTGTCAAAATTATGCATTTGGAAGACTAATTGAGTAGGATATTAATGTAAAGGTAGATGTTTTTATGTCGACATGCCAACTCCACCAACTTGCACTATGATATTTGATATCTGGAGATTAATAGTTTATAGCACTGAATGATTAATGGTATTTAGGAATGATGTAAAATAATATTTCTATCTGCGGCCCCTAAACCTCACTGCATGTTTTGAAAATGCTGATTTGAAATGTTTATTTTCAGAAACTGAAAATTGAATTGCAACAGCTCAAAAAACAGTTAGTGGTAAGTTCATTTTCTAAGGTTTTTTTACAAAAGTTTTGACTGGATAGATTGAAAGCTGTAAAAATCTTTGCTTAAAGAAATTGAGTAATGATTTTAGATATTTCTTAAGCAAAACTATATTTTGGATATGTTCTGGAAACCAACATTTTGAGCATTTCTGAAACAGATGATAGTGCTATGCAAATGCAGCAATCTCTACAGTTCTGTCTCTCCCTCCCTCACTGTCTAGCTAGTATAATAGTGCTTGATCATACTATGGAATAATCCACTGCGGAATTTAAGGTTTGAAATTTTGTCAGAATGGAACAAGCATGTATTGTGGATGTTCAAAATGTTAGGAAAGTTACAATATTACAAAGCTGCAAATGATGTGCTGTATTAACTCCCCTCTTAGTGGATATGTGGTCATTAAAATTAATTGTGTTGTAAAAGAACCTTTAAGGACGAATGACCTTAATATGAGAGAATTACAGGTGTTTGAAAGTGGAGAATTCAGTCTGAAGCAAAGGTGTTGGACTTGAATAAGAGAGATTATGGAACTGTGAGGCACAAGTTAGCTGAGTTGAATTGGGGACATACATCAAAAGGCATGACTGTACATAAGTGGACAGTCTTTAAAGAACTTGGCTGACAGCAAGTATACATTCCTTCAAGGTGTAAAATACCTCAGTCAATTGTGGCTGACAAAGGAAGTTAAGGATTGTATAATGTTGTGAAGATGTGGGTGTACTATACCTTTTTAAGAGTGTTAAAAGCTAGTAGAGCTACCTTACAGAATCAAATGTTCTCAATAAGGTAACAATGTAACTCTTGGTCGAAAGCTAAATTAGCTGGTTGTCTGGAAATGACAAAACAAATTTGAATTAGGCCAATCAATTTAAATTATACCCCCAAAAATAGCAAACTCCAATCCAGTTTGAATTTACTATATTGACAATCTCAAAAGCCAGTGACACGATCTGATGCTTGGGGGGGGGGTATATGACTGGGGAAAATTGAACAGTTGAGAGGAGAAATGCCCAGCTACCAGCATTTAAAAAGACTGCCTGAAAAATAGCTCTCTTAAAGGTATCTTTATTGATCAGTAACCTGTGAAGCAGAATCCCTAAGAAAAGAAGAACCAACTAGAAGAACCAAAGGCTGCCTGGTTTTGAGAAGTTTTATTTTGTAAATCTTAATTGGGAGTTTTATCGGACTCGTATTGTGGAAGAGAGAAGGTAAACGATAGGTTAGATGATGGAGTGGTAAATAGTGGTTAGTTAATTATTAAATTATACTTTAAGGAATAAAGTTGTTAAGTTTTACTTTGAATAATACTTGGCCTCTCAAATTTTTACAGATTGATGCACAGGATAAATCTTTTGTGTTGCTGGTTTTAAATTAAGCAGGAGAGTTCACCCTGTGTCATAACAATAATATTAAAAGAAAAAACTTGTGTGGCCAGCAATAGTAATAGATTTGAGGATTGAGAAGTTTTAAAATACAGCAAAGGAAGACAAAGAAACTGACTAGGAAAGGGAGAATAGAATGAATGTAATCTAGCAAAAGCATGAAACTGGACTGCAAATGCTTCTATAGATATATAAAAAGGAACGGTTTGGCTCCACAGATATAGATCCATTGAAAGTGGAGTTACCAGCATTTATAATCTGCAATTGAGAAAAGGCAGAGAAGTTAATTGATTCTTTGTCAATTTTCAGGTGTAAGAAATTTCCCAAAATTAGGAATATAGGTGACTAGAAAGAAGGAGCAGTTAAAGGAAATTAGTGAGAAGGTTCTACTGAAAAAAATTAATGGGGCTGAAAGTTAAGTCCCAAGGATGTAATGTTCTGCATTTCAGTGTTGAAGACCGTGGATATACAGTTTATGCACTGTGATTTATCCTTCAAAACTCAACAGATTCTGAAATGACATCTGCAAATTGGAAGTTTGCAAATGTCACCACAAATTTGAGAAGAAGGAAAAATATCAAAGGAACAACAGATCAATTAGCTTTACATGAATAGTAGCATTTTTCCTACTGTTTCAGTGATAAATGGATAGTTATGGAGGGAGGGAAATTACATTATTTGCTAAAATGACCATTACAAATGGAGTATTGTGAGCATGTTGCTTATGAACTTGATAAAGGAGAATTGATGGATATAGGATATTTGAATTTGCAGAAGGTTTTTCATAAAATCACCATGTGAAGTTTATTCACAAAATTAAAGCGCACAGTACACAAGGTAACGTACTGGCATGAATTAAGGATTGGCTAACCGTTTGAAAACAGGAAAAGTAAGTGTCTCATTCTCGCATTGGCAGGCTATAGCTAGTGAGATTAGTACTTGGGTCTCAGCTGTTTTCAATATACATCAATGATTTAGAGATGGGGGTCACATTTAATATTTCCAGATTTGCATTTAACAGAAAGCTAAGCAATGTTTTATTTTACATTATCATAACACATTTGGGAGGATTTTGACAGGCTTTGTAATGCAGCAGGAACATGGTATATATAATTTAATGTGCAATAATGAAAGGTTTTCTACTTTGGTAGGAAGAATAGATTTAGAGTTCTCCTTGTAGTGAGAAATTGGAAAGTATAGATGTGCAAAGTGACATGGGTGTCCATGGCCCTAAGTTTCTGAAAACCAACGTGCAGGTGCGGTAAGCTATTTCAGAAGTCAGATGGAATCTCAGCCTTTATTGCGAGAGGCTTTGAGTTGTGAAGTCTTGCTCCAATAGAGTCATAGAGGTGTACAGCATGGAAGCAGATCCTTCGGTCCAACTCGACTATGCTGACCAAATATCTTAACCTAATCTAATCCAATTTGCCAGCACTTGGACCATATCCGTCTAAACCCTTCCTATTCATATACCCATCCAGATACCTTTTTAAATGTTGCAATTGTACCAGCCTCCACCACTTCCTCTGGCAGCCCCTCGTGATTTTATAAACTTCTATAAGGTCACTCCTAAGCCTCCGCTCCAGGGAAACTGCCCCAGCCTGTTCAGCCTCTCCCTATAATTCAAATGGATAGGAGCTTGACAAAGATAGCACTTGGAGTACAGTGAATGGTTTTGGTCTCATTATTTCAATTGAAGATATTGCCATAGAAGGAGTAAAGCAGAGTTTCACCAGATTTGTTGCTGGAATGACGAGACTTTCCCATGAAGAGATTGGGCAAATTTTCAAGGAATGAGAGATGATCTCATTGAAACTTCCAAAATATTTAAAGATATAGAAAGAATAGATGCAGGCAGGATGATCCCCCAGTTGGGGCACCCAGAACTGGGAGTACAGTTTAAAAATAAGAGTGTCATTCAGTTCCGAGATGAGGAGACACTGGCTGTTTGACAATTTTATCCAAAGTAATAAAAATAATAATCAAAGTTTTTTTTATATAAAGCTTTCAAGGTACCACAGTACACAGCCAAGAGCACCAAGACGACCAAAAACTCAAAGCATTTTTTATGATTTTTTTAATATCTTCATAGCTGTTCAGCACTTTCAAGCTTTGCTTTCTTGCTCAATGATGAGATTTGTTTTCTTGGTTACATTTCATTTGCAGGTGCAGAAAAGCAAAAACTTGCTGTTTGAGGACAGTTCAGTATTTCACTTAACGTTGTTGTATCACAGCCATTACTAGAGAAGACATAGAAAAATTTGCGTACTTTCTTAGAATCCCTACAGTGTGAAAGGAGGCCATTTGGCCCAACCCTATGAAGAGCATCTCACCCAGTCCCAACCTCTTACCCTATCCCTGTAACCCTGTATTTCCCATGGCTAACCCACTTTGCTTGCATGTCCCTGGTCACTGAGTAGTTTAGCATGGCCAATCCACCTAACCGGCACATCTTTGGACTGTGGGAGGAAACTTGAGCACCTGGAGGAAACATGGGGAGAATGTGCAAACTTCACACTGCTGCCTGAGAATGGAATTGAACCCGGGTCCCTGATACTGTGAGCCACTGAGGCACTGTGCTGCTTCCTAAGGAACTTCTAAGACTGCCTTGGGCAATTTTGTAGTTTATAATGCTGTTCTCTTTTTAAGCTTATTGCTATAAGCATCTGCTTTGATAGATTTAGATTACTTAGTGTGGAAACAGGCCCTTCGCCCCAACAAGTTCACACTAACCCTCCGAAGAGCAACCCACCCAGACCCTAACACTACGGTCAATTTAGCATGGCCAATTCATCTAACCTGCTCATTTTTGGACCGAGGGAGGAAACTGGAGCACCCGGAGGAAACCCCCACAGACACTGGGAGAATGTGCAAACTCCTCACAGACAGTTGCCTGAGGCGGGAATTGAACCCAGGTCTCTGGCGCTGTGAGGCAGCAGTGCTAACCACTGTGCCACCATGCTGCCCACTGTTGTTAAATCTAGTATATATACAATACCATGTGATTACTTAGTTGTCAGGGGAATAATTTGTATGATGGTGTGATTTATGGAAGTTGTCTACCAAGATATGCCATTAAACATGGGTGTTACATGTGCACTCAAAGGCAAGGTCACCATAATATTACCAGACCATGGGGCTGCGCTCTCTTTAGAGGTGGTGAAGGAATACAGTGAGGGTCACCATGCCTCAGGTGCGGAGAGAGGTTGATGGTAATCTCACACAGTGTGGAAACTGAACTAATGCTGCTGTTGTCGTCATTTTGTATCGCAAACCAACAAAACAAGCTTAACAACCTATAAACAGGTTTTTTTTTAACTGTTTCTTCTGTAAATATAATTTTAACTGCTCAAAATCAAAGATTTCCAAAAGATTGTGTACTATCTTTGAGTATTTTCAGAGTCCTGCAAGGGTAGCTACAACTTTGTAAGAGCAGCATTAAGGCATTCAGTCCCTCAAGCCTATTCCACTGTCATATTTGATCGTGATAAAGATGTGTCAAATCTACCTACTCACCTTGTTTGTTTTGGACTATTAAGTCAATATTAGGTATACTGAGGCATGAAAATTTGAAAATCCATAGTACAGCAGTAGTACTGAATGTCCTCTCTGGAGTTAAAACACTTTTAGGATACACAAAAATTGCATAGCTTTTCCTAAGTTAACAAAGCAAACAGGAATTGTCAAAATGCAGTTGAATTTGAATAAGCTGTTTGTCTCAAACTTCAACAATTTCCTGTTTTTAACGCTACTGTTTTGAAATGTTTCTTTTAGGATGAAGTTGTCAAGATATCATCAAACAACAAATTAGACATGAATTTGGAAAAAAGTAGAGTTCAAGAAATGGTAAGTTATGTTTTGTTGCTGAATGCACATTTTGTTGAGATTTTCTTAACTTTTGAAGGCTGGTAATGTTGAATGGCATTTCTATATAGGGTTGTTACCTATTTCTAATTTAGTTGCATTTCTAAATCTCGTGCAAGTTAGTTGCATTTGCAAATTGTTTATCTTGGAGACAGCTGATTGAGGTTGTAGCTTGATCATTTTGTAGGTTGCTGGAACGATGGGAGATTTAAATTTAAGAGTTCTGTGTGTGTGTGTGTATATGTGTGTGAGAGAGATGTATAAAAATCTGTATATAGAAGAAAAAAAAATAATGATTAAGAGCAGCAGTCAAATAAATCAATTGAAATGCTGAACTGAATGGAAAACAGTACAAGTCAAAAAGGAATCATACTGAAACTATATGTTGCTGTAGATATGCTGCAATTTGAACACATTCTGGTCATCAAGGCCCAAAGCAACATTAAGGAATTTGGGTTGTTCCAAAGACGACTGCTGATGCTTATCCATCATACTGGATATGAGAATAAGGAACAGAATCTTGAATTTCATCTCTTTAGAAGGAGAAGAGAAAGATGTATAAAATTGTAATTGATTATGAAAACAGGACATCAGAAAATTATCGAAAAATAGTGAGACAGGTGGCACTGGTTGAATCAAGTAAAAGTCAAATTTGGAATAAGAACATCACATTTTCTTTAAAAGTAATGATCAATACTGACCCAGATTTCCATTCAGTAGAGTGGAAGGGCATGCTGCTGACTGAGGTTTAAACCACCCACTTAGCTCTTTAGGTTTGAGCTTCGGATCTATGTATTGGGCCCAGTTTGGATGAGTGGCAATCAGCATGTGAAGGCAGTTTCAAATAAAACAACAGTAAAGCTACGACCCCTTGTCATGAACTGCAAACTTGCGGTGTTATAAATGTTCTTCTCAAATCCACCACTGCAGACATCTCCTATACACACACAGGAGCGCACACGCACCTGTATAATGGGAAAAAGATAGGCAGGTGGGTGTTGTCAGGTGTGGATGGGGAGAGATGATGGGCAAGCTTTATTTGAAGTGATCGGATGGGCCAGTGGGCTGAGGAGTGGCCAATGGAGTTTAATTTAGATAAATGTGAGGTGTTGTATTTTAGTAAAGCAAATCAGAGCAGGACTTATACACTTAATGGTAACGTCCTGGGGAGTGTTGCTGAACAAAGAGACCTTGGAATGAAGGTTCACAGTTTCTTGAAGGTAGAGTCACTAAGATAGTGAAGAAGGCATTTGGTATGCTTTCCTTTTATTGGTCAGAGCATTGAGTATAGGAGTTGGGAGGTCATGTTGAGGCTGTACAGGACATTGGTTAGGCCACTTTTGGAATATTGTGTGCAGTTCTGGACTCCTTCCTATTGGAAGGATGTTATGAAACTTGAAAGGGTGACATTATAGAGGTTTATAAAATTGAGGACGTGGATAGGATAAATAGGCAAAGCCTTTTCCCTGGGGTGTGGAGTCCAGAGCTAGAGGGCATGGGTTTAGGGTGAGATGGGAAAGATATAAATGGGACCTAAGGAGCAACTTTTCCACACAGAGGGTGGTGTGTGTACAGAATGTGCTGCCAGAAGTGGTGCAGGCTGGTACAATTACTGCATTTAAAAGGCATCTGGATGGGTACATGAATAGGAAGAGTTTAGCGGGATATGGGCCAATTGCTGGCAAATGGGAATAGATTAGGTTAGAATATCTGGTCGGCATGGTTGAATTGAACCAAAGGATCTGTTTCTGTGCTATATATTTCTTTGACTATGACTCTGTGGGGCAGGATTACTGGAGAGTGTTGAGTGGTAGGGAGCTTTTGGTTGCTGTTCTGCTGGAGTGTTTTGCCAATTTAATTTAGAGTTGTACTCCTGAGCATACTTTACATCTCCTAGGAAATACTCTAAAGTACATCAGTATGAAAACCAGTAAATCTGGGACGAGCAGTCCATGTCTGTATGTTTATGGTCATCTCAGTCCGCTATTATAGGCAATTGGAGAAGGGCTTGTGCCCGAAACGTCAATTCTCCTGTTCCTTTGCTGCCTGACCTGCTGCACTTTTCCAGCAACACTTTTTTTTAAGCTCTGATCTCCAGCATCTGCAGTCCTCACCTTCTCCTAATTGGAGAGCAGTCTATACAAGATAAAACTGGTGTTCAGCAGTTTAAACTTTCTGCAAATGTACAATGCATGTTGACACTTTCTCAGTGTCCTAATGCACATCAACTCCAGTTCAGTTATTCATTTCTCCCTATATTAGAAGATGGAATTACACCAGCCCAGCAATTCCATTAAAGTTCAGCAAATCTATCCAGTAACTGTGCCATGTAATGAAGATTAGTTTGATTTCCTAACTAGTGCTTAGTTATGTTGAATGGTAGACCCAGGCTGCTTTTGTTGGAGGTAGTACTTATATTTCCATAAACGTGACCTAGAAAAAAAGTCCTTTGACATTTTTATTGTCCATCTTTTTTTTTTTGCATTTGTTGTCCTGCAAAAGCAAATAGTATGTATATTTCAATAGTTTGATCCATCATTTCAGTGTTCATTTTATTTTGTCTATTGCCCTTTTAGAGGCCAGTATCTGTCACATGTCTCACTGCTCTAATCAGACATGACATCACTATGAAGATGTTGTCATTGGGATCACGTATGGAGATGTGTTCTAAAAGTGAAAATCTAAGATTAAAAATATGAACTAGAAGTGAAAAGCATAATTTTTCACGGTTCTGTGTACAAGACCCCTTTATTTAAAAATGTGTGATATATTTATCTATATAGTTTTAAAAAAATTGTTTGACTGGGCAAGCTGTTGTTGCCTGTCCCCAGTTGCTGCTTGAACTGTGTAACTAGCTAGAGTTATTTCGTAGGAGCAGTTAAGGGCCAACTATGGTTTTTTGGTCTGGCTGGAGTATGCCAGACCAAATAAGGGCAATAGATTCTTCCCAAAGGACATTACTGAACCAATTGGTTATTTATGAAAATCAGTTGGGATTACACAATAACCATTAGGTTATCTTTTTAATTGTAATTCTTTTTTAGTTAAATTTATATTTTGCCATCTATCATAATGGTACTCAAACGTGTCATTAGGCCTTTAGCTTGGGCCTCAAGATTATTAGTTCAATGACATTGCCACTATGTTGCCATCTTCCTCTACTAATTAATTGCTCTGATATTCATTTCTTTGATTATAACAAAATCCTTTGTATTTTGAAGTTGAATGAAAAGATTTGTTTGCAACTGTTTCAATTAGTATCAAACTTTGTGTCTTGGGAGTAATCCAAAAATGGATGTTTTCTCCCTCACTTAGCATAGGCTTGACCATATGGGACTGAATGAATATTCCCATCTCTAAGCAAAAATGGGAAGTTGTGCTTTTATATATCATGATTTTTTCTTGCTTTTATATAAATACCTTACCCTTTAGTTGTGTAGCTAAAACCTGTTTTTAATACAGGAATAGCAAAGTAAATCTGTCATTTTTTTCCCTGCTTTAAACTTGGAGCATATTGAATCCTTTTTTCCTCTCATCTCAAAAGTCCATTTTTCTCAAAGACCAGTGACTTGAGTTCCTTATTTATCTGAATGTACAGTAAGGGTGCTTAAGCATTGCATACTGAAAAGACAAAAATTAATCACTAATGTTTAGACAGAGAGCTCAAGTTTTTTAGGGAGCCTCTGCTTGCTGTGCCAACGTAGTTTTATTGGTGGATATCATCATTCTACCAATAGCTTTGGGAAGACAGTAGTTTAGTAAACTGTCAAACAAACCTTTTGCAATTTCCTTGTGTGGAACCCCTCCTGACACAATTGCTTGATTAACTTTACCAGTCTTGCAGTTTATGGCAGAGTTTGCTAATTGATGAAAATCCTCATTCTTTAGGGGAATTAAATGTTGTATGTGCTCATTATTCTTCAGCTTTAGACAGGATTTTAATTTTATCTAGCTAGCTGATTCATTCTGAGAGCCATTACTGTTGAAATATTAACACTGTCTCTCGCTCCAAAGACATTGCCAGATCTGCTGAATTTCTCCAGCACTTTGTTTTTTGTTTTATTCCAAATCTCTGGATCTGCAAAATCTCCTTTTATCTTATTCATTCATTGGGTGAATTTAAAGAAAAGTCCTTAATGACTCCAGAGAGCATATTTGAAGCGAAGAAAGATCTTGGGCTTGGTGGCAGGGACATGGAGAATAGTAAACAAGTGATTGGAAGTTTCATCCCAAGTATTGTAATGCATTGGCTGATTGAGAAGTGGAATGCACTTTTCCACTATTATCTTTCAGCCCATCAGCACTTGAATCCCATCTTGTAAAACCACAATTTTAGTTACAAAAAGAGGCTTATAAGCGACACCCTTATCTGTTATGTTATCTGTGTTTAACAATGTTGGGATTCCATTACTAATGGCTATGGTAAATACACTATTGATCTGGAACGGAGCCATATAGACCAGGAAAGTCAAGTTTAGGTAATGTTTAATGGTGAATTAACTGATCTCAGTCTGAATATTAGTAAGGTTGTTGCAAATCGCCTCAGCATCTTTGATAAGAGAAAATCGTCTTGTGTTACCAAACTTAATTATTATCTAATGGCTCATGGTAGAAAATATATGTTGACTGAGGAGAGTAAGACAGAGGATTTATTCTGTTTCCACACACCTAAAAGCCTAATTTGGCTGTAAGCACCAGTCGGAGTTAAATGTGTTAAATAGCTGTATAATTGCAGTATAATGTTCTTGATTTTAGGCATGTCATAACTAATACATAAGGTGCCCAGCATTACCATGATGCATTTTATATTTTAGACTTGAGTATCAACATCTTGAAGGAAGTGAATTAGTTTTTAGAGGAAGAAGACTAGTCCCATAACTGCTTGAGAGAAGGATAATCAGTCCTTCTCTTACAGATTTGACTGTTTTCTCTTTTGACAATTTTTACATAGTAATTTCTGTTGCAGCAGGTTTGAGAGAAAAGAGCTTCACCCTTTTAAAGCTGACTTGGTTCTGTAGCAAGAAGATGTTGATTCTGAGGATAAAGGAGACTTCCATTTTGCAGTTTATCTGATCAACTTCACCACTTCCCCATACAAATTTCTTATAGCTGATGGGTGTGATAGTTAAAAGATAGAAGCTAGTGCTATGTATGTTCTGTGTGATACTATTAGATGTAGTCGAGAGTGTGGTGTTGGAAAAGCACAGCAGGTCAGGCAGTATTAGAGGAGCAGGGGAATTGATGTTTCGGGCATAAACCCTTCATCATAATTGAGGCTCATCCCCGATACCCAAGCCTCATTTCTGATGAAGGGCTTATGCCTGAAACATGGATTCTCCTGCTGTGCTTTTCCAGCACCACGCACTCGACTCTGATCCCCATCCAGCATCTGCAGACCTCACTGTCTCCTACTATTAGATATAGTAAGGTATCCCATTTGTCTTTGTACCTAAGCCTCAAATTAAGTGAAATCTGCTGATTTACTGTTTAATTTTATAATTAATAAACTTGACTTATGCTTTTATGTTGCCTGATGGTATTTATTCTCTTTTCCATATAAACTAGATTTGAATTAATTTCATGTAAATAATCTGACAACATTTCTGTGTGTACCGTGTATATAAAATTAATAATCTGAGACATGGGAGTGATGACATGCTTTCAAGAAGAGAATTTACTGTCAGCCGGGAGCAAAGTATTTGATGCACTACATTTGCAACTATGTATGCCAAGTTTAGAACACATTGTGTAATACTCAATGGACCTTTTCATAGCAAATACAGCTATAAGAATTTTAGTTTATTTTTTCTAAAGAACATGATGTATTCTCACTTCTTGTTGCAAAATGATGTAATGTCCTTGAGAGCATTGTTTAAATATAGTTTAATACACTAATTTGTTTACATAGAAGCTGTCAGTTTTTTTAACATGATAAAACATCTAGACACCAATACTAAACAACACAGCTCTTATTTGTACTTGGTAATCTACTACTGGTGTTATTTTCAGTATTACTTGTGACACTTTTTATCTGTCTCTACAGTTAACGGGGCATGAAAGGAGAGTACTGGAAACCAGAGCTGATATAGTTGAGTTGGTGAGAATTGTCTTTGAAAACTTAATTTTACATTTTGTACCTTGCACGGTCTTACTGCCTTTCATGAATTGAGGGCTAGAATTGAAAGACTTACTTTTGTACTGCACTTTTCATGATCCTGAATGTCTTAAAGCACCTTCTAGCCAAGTGGACTACTTTTGAAGCATGGGAGTGTAGGTAACATGGCACCCAATTTGCTCAAAATATCCATCAACAGCAATGATCAAATCTGTTTGTGATCTTGATTGAGGGAAAGGTACTGGTGAGGACACCAGGAAGAAAAAACCCTACCTTTTGGGGTATTACCATGGAATTTTTTAAAAAAAATTTTATATGATGACAGATTGTCCTCTGTTTAATCTTTCATCCAAAGATGACACCTCTGATAGTTTAGTGCTTCCTTGGTTAAGCACTGGAGTATCAACCTTGATATCTGTTTCCAAATTCTTGAACTTGAGTGGGACTTGAACCTGAACTTAGAAGCTGACACTCTATTGAGTAGTTCAGTTCCTGACTCTGTTCATAATGGTCTCTGACATTAAGCACACCAATAGATATACATAATATTTTTATTATATAAACTGTCTAATGTCACTGCCAGAGGTTTGATGTGATTCCTACCTAACTTACAGCATTCACAGCAAAACCGAGCTGTGACTCAAATAAATCGAAAGATAGACACTGAAGTAGCAGGACTGAAAACTCTGTTAGAGTCTCACAAACTTGACACAATTAAATATTTAGCAGGTAAGAAAACTGTTTATTAAATTGGTAGCAATTACTGTACAAGTTGTAAATTCTGGTATGTGCACCTGGATGTGGGGGAGGGTGATCAGGTGTACATTAGTCACAACGTTTGTAGCATATCTGGCACTGAAATTAGGTGGGATACAAATAAAGAATGATTGAAAGAAAGGTACTTTTATACTAGTTGCTTGTTACTTTTAAAAAAAAAAAAATTGTTCACAATTATTCATGAGATGTGGACATTGCTGGCATGGCCAGCATTTATTGCCCATCTGTGATTGCAGTGTTGGTGAGCTGTCACCTTGGGCTGAAGAAACACACCTAGTCCTGTTGGGAAGGGAGTTCCAGAACTTTGTGTGACATTGAAGGAATGGTGATAAGGTTTCATGCCAGAATGATGTGTTTCACTTGGAGGGGACCACTACTCCAGGTGGTGTTCCAATCAATCTGCATTACTACTTCTAGTCGTAGAGGCCATAGATTTGGCGCATACCTTTAAGGAACCTTGATAGGCTACTGCAGTACATCTTGCAAATGGTAAAATGTGATAAGCAGGCAAAAGATTGTTTTCAGATGTACTTGTTAACTTGAATTGTTTGTAATCTCCAAGAATATTTTTGATAGTATCAGTACCGTAGTCATCATATTTTCAGACGTCTTAAAGATCTGTGACATGTTGGTTAAAGAACTTTCACTTTGTGGCTTGTTTTGTTCAAATCATAATATGCTACATGTCTGCTGTTTCTCCTGTTTGTTACCAAAATTGTCTCCTTTATTCCAATGGTAGAATCAGAGGCACTGATTTTCATGGGTCGATGATTCATTTATCGGAATAAAGAACCAGTTTTAGCAAAGTAAATGAGTACTCCGCATGTGGAGGATGATCCCTGATGTAATTAATTAATTACAAGTTAAATTAATTTTCATTTTTGAAGAACTGTCAAGCTATTCAAATGGTGTATATTTAAAATCTGCTATTGATCTTTATCTTGATGGGTGTTTCCTTGTAGGTTCCGTTTTCACCTGTCTTACCATAGTACTTGGATTTTATCGTCTCTGGGTATGAAATTTAATCGCCCACTGGAACTTGGTTTTCATCTTCAAGTTATCAGGAAAAGGAGCCGTAGTGATTTAAATAAAAAGCAGAGATACAATCATTTGAGAAGGTTTGAATGCCTTAATCAAGATTTTTATGTATTAATTTACTTCAAAAAAGTGTAAAAAGTTTGTACTGTAATATATCAAATCTTAATTTTGTTACCAAATTTGTTGATAAAATGTCTATCACTTCTGGTGATGTAAATTAAGGATTGCACCTGTAAATTTTGTATTAAAATGTTTTGCATTTATTTTACTGTACTTTTATTTACTTTCCTCAATCAAATTTTTCTCTTCTGTTGAGCAATCACAATTGTTATCAAAGCATTCATAATTGCAGTATTGTACAAGTTCAAATATTGCTCTTTGTGAGAAATATCTTTGGATTCAAGGATATTTGCTTTAAAGCAAAAATGCTTCTAGGAGCTGGTTAAGAAGTGAAGAGAAAAGTTTGTAATGTTTTCACATCTCCAGAGGGAAAAAAGCAAGAATTGAAAAGTCACATTTTTGCATCTGCTTATATTGTTTCCAATTAATTTAACATAGCTCATGACTGTTCAGGAATAATTTGATAAACTGTCATTTGCTAATGCTGGGATTAATGTCATAGCAAAACCACTTAAGGAATGATCTGTTGGTTCCCAGTGGTTCTGGAAAATTGCACCAATGAATTGTGTGCATAGTGCAGCTGTTTCAACCAGTATAGTTTCACATCTTGATGTCCATGATTTCATAGAACCTGGCTCTGCAGAATTTCATACTAAGAGTGGAAAGGGTGTAGATTATGTATAGAAGCACAACAAAAGCCTTATGATTAATTCTGTGGAGGTTAAGTGGGAGGTGTAGGTCCTTGACAGAACCCCACCCCCCACTTCTTCACCTTCCACCCCACCAGCCTCCAGTTACAACGCACCATCCTTTACCATTTCCACCACATGCAGTTGGACCCCGCCCCACCTCTATCAGCATTCCGCAGAGACCATTCCCTCTCAGACACCCTTGTTCGGTCCATGCCCCCACAAACTCACCCTTCACCCCCGGCATCTTCCCTTGCCATTGCAAGATGTGTACATCCCACGCCCACACCACCACCTCACCTCCGTCCGTGGCCCCAAAGGATCCTTCCACATCTGTACATCCAAACACCACCTCTGATGTGTCTGTTGCTTTCGATGTGGTCCCCTCTATATTCAGGAGACAGGACGTCAACTTGCGGAACGTTTCAGAGAAGATCTCCAGGGAACACACACCAATCAACCCACCACCTTGTGGCTGAACACTTCAACTCCTCCTCTCACTCCACCAAGGACATGCAAGTCCTGGGCCCCCTCCACCGCCAAATTCTCTAGCCACCTGACACCTAGAGGAAGAACGCCTCAACCCTTCTCATTTATATCTCAGCTCACTTGCCCCAACCCCTACCCCCATCTCTCCATTCCTGATGAAGACTTCTGACTGAAACGTACACTCTTCTGCTCCTCAGATGCTGCCTGACTGGCTGTGCTTTTCCAGCACCACACTCTTTGACCCCACTGTTTAATTTACATTTACTAATTTAGCAGAAAAATGTCTTGACCTTCTGGATATTAAATCTAGAAACATAATTTTGAGCTATTGGAAATGGGGTAGCATTTTGTTATTTCTTAATTTGCAATAAATTGGGGCAGTGAAATACCTTTCAAGGTTTGAATGTCACATGTTTTGGTCTATACCCAGACTCTGTTCAGAATCATGTTGGTTCGTAAATTTGAGCCTGGGCAGAACTAAAGGTGGTAAATTTTACTTCAGCAAAATGAGGAACAATGAGAAAACTGGACATGATTTTCAATTCCAAAAGAAAAACTAAAAGAATTTGCGCATGCTGGAAATCAAACAAAAATGAAGCGTAGGGTGTAGGTTTGATATCCAGACGTTTCATTACCTGGCTAGGTAACATCAGTGGCGACCTCCAAGTGAAGCGAAGCTGTTGTCTCCTGCTTTCTGTTTATATGTTTGTCCTGGATGGGGTTCCTGGGACATGGCAAATCTGGCGGTATCTGTGAAGAGAAATCGTTTAACATTTTGGCTTTGTGACAACTCTACCCGATGAACCCTGCTCGCAAGTATATGCACGAGTTTAGGTTTAGTGCTGCAGTAAGTCTTCCTTGGTAATCAATATCCACATCTACATTCCTAGATGCAGAAAATTCACGTATCATGAGGTGCAAGAAGACATCAGATGCATGAGGAGTTTTCCCAGTGGAATTCATTCCTTCAGGAAAAGCAAACATTTACTAAAATACTTGAATTTTCTTCTTATTTTTACCTTTGAGAGGTAATACAGTATTAACTTTGAACCTCTGCTATTTCAGTATAATGGCAATGGTTGCAGTTTCTTTGGTTAAAATTTAAAGTTGCTGCTTAGTTTGCATGTGGCTTTTGTTTCTGCCTTAAGGTCTTTTTAAATTCCTTGCATTTAATGTTGAAATTTTGACTATCTGCTTCTGCAGTTCTATCCTGTTCACCTAAACATAACATGCATATAACTAATCAATAAAAAGGATGAAGTGCATTTTAACAGGATATATTAATATTGACTTGTGTTCATTATTATGATAATTGAAGATTATTTTTGTTTTTGTAATGAAAGCTGGGTGGAAAGTTTAGAGTGATCAATAGATTGACACGGTGGCTCAGTGGTTAGCACTGCTGCCTCCTATCACCAGCGTCCCAGGTTCAATTCCAGCGACTGTCTGTGTGGAGTTTTCACATTCTCCTCCAGTTTCTTCCCACAGTCCAAAGGTGTGAATTGGCCATGCTAAATTGCCCATAGTGTTAGGTGCATTAGTCAGAGGGAAATGATTCTGGGTGGGTTACTCTGCAGAGGGTCGGTGTGGACTTGTTGGGCCGAAGAGCCTGTTTCCACACTGTAGGGAATCTATTCTCGAGTTTATTAACACTTTCCCATGGAAAACATTAATCAAAGTTAACTTAGGCAATAATATGTCAAATAAATAGGCTGTGGCAAGATCATCTGTAACAATCTTTACAAAATTTCAACATAACAAAGTTTGTTTTTATCTGGTGAAAGATATGGAAGAAGAGAAAAGCAAATTTGATTCTTCAGTCTTAACATCTCACAAGTAATATGTTATTTGCAAAAGGGAGCTGCAGACTGCCATGTTGTTTGGTGATCTCTGAGGGAACTGTGGCCATTGTGGAACTCCACCTACACCCGCAATCTCCTTTGTTCTCCTCCAAATTTAGTTTTATAAGGTTTTCAAGCTTCAAAATGGGATCACAATCAGGAAAGCTTTGAGAAACGCAGATCTATCTTGCAGTGGTTCACAGAAATCTACATGAACTTCCTGCGTGTGTCTTCACCAATGGTGTGTATATATAACACAAAAATCTTGTGAAATAGTCAAAATATATTACGTTAAGGTCTCCACCATAGTTTGGTTGTAATTAAAGAAGGGTAGCTGAAAATAAATTCCTAAAGTAATTTTGGCTTGATCAGTTTACTGCTTTATTTGAAATTTATAATTTTTAACATTATTCACATCTATCATGCTGCTTTAAAGTGTCATTTCTAGTTTCTTCAGTGAAGACCTCTCCGTCAGCACTTGCTTTGGTACTTCAGGGAAAGCCCAAGAATCTATCTTTGGGGTCTTTTCTTTTCCATCTGTATTTGCCTCCAGCTCTGCCATGTTCTGCTCATTGACCACCAATTCCATCTCTCCTTCACTTTATGTAATTATTCTCTTACATATATTATAAGGCTGCTTACCTGCATTCAGTCTCTGATAAGCCATAGTGTGCTCCAGCTGTATGTTAGGAATGGAATCTAGTGACTTTAAGTTCTGTTGCAAACTCTATGCTTAATCCAATAACTTCATCCACTTCTGTAGCCACTATATCATTTAGAGTCATAGACATACAGACTGAAACAGATCCTTCGGTTCAACTTGTCCACATCTCCCAGACATCCCATTCCGACCTAATCCCATTTGCTGCTGTTTGACCCGTAACTCTAAACATTTCCTATTCATACTCATCCAGATGTCTTTCAATTGTTGTCATAGTCATAGAGACGTACAGCACGGAGACAGACCCTTCGTCATTGTACCTGCCTCCAAAACTTCTGGCAGCTCATTTCCGTACACCATCACCCTCTACATGGAAAAGTTACAACTTGGGTCCTTTTAAAATGTATCCCCTCACCTTAAACCTAAACTTTCTAGTTTTGGACTGACCCATCATAGCTAAAAGATGTAGCTATTCACCCTGTCCATGACCCTCATGGTTTTATAAACCTCTTAGCCCCTGCTCCAGGGAAAATACCCCAGACTATTCAGCCTCTCCCTATTGCCCAGTCCTGGCAACATCCTTGTAAATCTTTTCTTTACCCTCTCAAGTTTAACAACATCCTTCCTATAGAAGGGTGACCACATCTGCACTCAGTATTCTAAAAGTGGCCTCACCAATGTCCTGTACAGCTGCAGTGTGACATCCCAACTCCTATACTCAGTGTTCTGACCAGTTGAGCTAAATGTGCAAGTGTGCCAAACACTGCATTCGCCATCCTGTCTATCTGCAATTCCACTTTCAGGGTACTGTGCACCTGCAAGCTAGGTCTCTGTTTGGCCCAAGATCCTACTGTATAAGTCCTGGCCTGGTTTGCCTTACCAAAATATGACCCCTCACATTTTTCAAAATTAAACTCCATCTGCCACTCCTCGGCCCATGTGATCAAGGTCTTGTTGTACACTCAGATAATCTTCACTGTCAGCCATACTACTGATTTTGCTATCATCTGCATAGTTGCTAATCATATTTCCTGTATTAATGTCCAAATCATTTATATAAATGACAAAAAGCTGTGGATCCAACATTTTGATGGATGGATTTATTATACAAGAATAAGACATACAAGCAGAAGTAAGCCATTCAGCCCATTGAGTCTTCTCTGCCCATTTGTTGAGATCCTGGCTGACCTGATGATCCTTGATTCCACTTTTACTTTCCCCATTCCTTGATTCCCTACTGATCTAAAAATCTGTTTATCTCAGCTTTGAATATAGACTTCATGACCCAATCACAACATTAAGTAGTTCCATGGATTCATTACCCTTTTGAGAGAAGAAATTCCTCATCTGCCTTAACTGGATGACTCCTTCCTCTGCAGTTATATCCTTGGTCCCAGATTCTCCCACAAGGGAAAACATGCTCTCAGTGCCTATCTTACCAAGGCCGCTCAGAATCAGATGCCTCAATGAGGTTGCCTTTCATACTTATAAAATCCAATGAGTACGGTTCTGATAGAGTCGAGAGGGTGGTGCTGGAAAAACATAGCTGGTCAGGCAGCATCCGAGCAGCCAGAGAATCAGGAATGAGCTTTCACCCGAAATGTCGATTCTTTGGCTCCTCAGATGCTGCCTGACCTGCTGTGCTTTTCCAGCATCCCACCCTCGACTCTGATCTACAGTCCTCACTTTCACACAGTTCTGATTTACTCTACCTTTGCTCATTAAAAAGTCACTCCACACACATGATGAACCTTGTACACATTCTCTGGGCTGTTTCCAATGCCAAGTACTGTATATCTTTGCTTAGATGAGTGGATCAAAACTGCTCATGATATTTTGTGTGGTTTAATGTGTGGCTTATACAGTTTTAGCAGAATCTTCTTATTATACACTATTCCCTTTAAAATAATGCCCCAAATTATTTGTACCCTTCCAATTACCTGGTTGAACTTCTCTGCTAGCAACTGTGGTGTTCGCTCATAATTGCGTAAATGTTCAGCCTCATTTGGGACTCATCAGAAACTGAAGCAGTCCACGTTAAAATGTAACAAGGTCTGGGAAATACTCCAGGCTTGGTCTGACAATTGGCAAGTAACATTTGTGCCTTGCAATTGTTGTACAATAACCATCACCAATAAAGAATTTAACCACCTTGTCACTCGATGACACTTTGGTCTTTGAATTGCTTGCTCTTGCTTTCGCTTCTCTCCCTTGCTCGCTTTGGCCCCTCTTGCTTCTGTCGTCCCTCGCTTTTCTCTCATGCCTGCTTTTCTTGCATTTGCTTACCTAGTCATCGAGTCATAGAGATGCACAGCATGGAAACAGACCCTTTGGTCCAACCAGTCCAGGCCGACCAGTTATCCCAACCCAATCTAGTCCCACCTGCCAGCAACCTGCCCATATCCCTCCAAATCCTTCCTATTCATATACACATCCAAATGCTGCTAAAATGTTGCAATTGTATCAGCCTCCACCACTTCCTCTGGCAGCTCATTCCATACACGTACCACCCTCTGCGTGAAAAAGTTGCCCTTTAGGTCTCTTTTATATCTTTCCCCTCTCACCCTAAACCTATGCCCTCTAGTGCTGGACTCCCCAACCCCAGGGAAAAGACTTTGCCTATTTAATGCCCTATCCAGTCCCCTCATAATTTTGTAAACCTCTATAAGGTCACCCCTCAGCCTCTCATGCTCCAGGGAAAACAGCCCCAGCCTGTTCAGCCTCTCCCTGTAGCTCAAATTCTCCAACCCTGGCAAATTCCTTGTAAATCTTTTCTGAACCCTTTCAAGTTTCACAACTACTTTCCAATAGGAAGGAGACCAGAATTGCACGCAATATTCCAACAGTGGCTTAACCAATGTCCTGTACAGCCGCAACATGACTTTCCAACTCCTGTACTCAGTACTCTGACCAATAAAGGAAAGCATACCAAACACCTTCTTCACTATCCTATCTACCTGCCACTTTTTTTCAAGGAGCTATGAACCTGCACTCCAAATTTTCTTTGTTCAGCAACACTCCCTAGGCCTTACCATTAAGTGTATAAGTCCTGCC
>NC_057738.1:3809316-3849169 GCF_004010195.1 Chiloscyllium plagiosum | reverse complement strand
TATTCCATGAGATCTAACCTTGCTAATCAAGTCTCCTATGGGGAACTTTGTCAAATGCCTTACTGAAGTCCATATAGATCACATCTACTGCTCTGCCCTCATCAATCCTCTTTGTTACTTCTTCAAAAAACTCAATCAAGTTTGTGAGACATGATTTCCCACCCACAAAGCCACGTTGACTATCCCTAATCAGTCCTTGCCTTTTCAAATACATCTCTCTCACTTGCTTCTCACTTCCTTCTCGCTCACTCCTTTCTTGCTTGCCTCTTGACTTTGCTTCTCTTGGTCGCTCACTTCCTTCCTTCCTTCCTTGTCAGTTCTTGCACTTCTTTCATTTCTCCAAATTGCTTCTCACGCTCATTTCTGTCTTGCTCCCTTGCCTTGTTTGCTTTTTTCGCAATCGCTGCTCTCTCGTTTTTCTCAGTTGTTTCTTTCCTGCTCACTTCTCTCTCTCCCTTGCTTCTCTTGCTCAATCCTTTCTCACTTCTTGCACTTGTTTCTTTTGACTCTTGCTCGTTCAATTCTCATGCTTCTGTCTTATTGTACTCATTTCTCTGTCGATTGCTGGCTTCTGTCTCATACATATTTCTCACTCTTACCCTGTTTTCTGTCGCCTACTTTTATCTCTCTCACTCTCTTCTCGAGTTGGTTCCCTCTTGCTCACTGGGTTCTGTCTGTGCCTGTCTCTCTCTCGTACTTGCTGTAACTTGCTTTTCTCTCTCCTGCTTGCTTTCTCTTTTCTCTCTTTCTTACATGCACATTCACTTTGCCTCTTGCTCCTGTCCCTCACTTTTTTTCTCACATTTACTTCTTCTGCGGTTGCTTCTCTCACTCATTTCTTGCTTGACCCCCCCTGTTCACTTCTCTCTGTCTATTGCTCTCATTTGCTTACCTCATTCTGTTTCGTTCACTTATCTCCCTGCTCACTCTTCTCATTCCTGCTCTTTTGCTTTCTCTCTTGCCCATTTCCGTCTGGTCTCTGTGACTTATTTTTTCCCCCTCTTCTTTCATTTTCCATGTTGTCATGACAATTATACTCTCATATGCATTTCAATCAATGACTGTTCTAAACTCTGGTGGAAACTTGATCAGTCTATCTTCCTAAGGCAATACACTCACTTCAGATATGAATCTAGTCAACCTCCCTGAACCACCATCAATGCATTTGTGTCCTTTAAGTTTTCAAGGTATGGGTTCACCAATTATCTGTACAGTGAAGCATAACATCATCACTTTTTAAATTGAATTCATAAAGCATTGCAATCCATTAGCTTTCTTATTATAAGTTTTATAACTCATGCTGTTGAATCCCTAGATCCCTCTGCACCTTGGAATTCTATTTTCATTCTCTTCTGCAATAATACTGATTTTTATTTTGCCAGCCAATGTGAACACTTTCACATTTCCCCTGATATTACATCTGCCAGATTTTTCCACTCATTGTAACCATATTTCTTCAGAACATACTTTCCTCCTATCTTTGTGTTATCTGCAAATTTAGCTACCATGCCTTTGCTCTTCTCATCAAAGTGATTGATATAAATTGCATAAAGCTGAGGCCCCAGACAGACCGTGTGGGGCTCCACTTATTGCATCCTCCCAGACAGAAAAATGTGCATTTATGCATTCTGTTTCTGCTATCCAGGCAATCTTCTATCCGCTGAGTGCTATGTTATCCCTTATGCTAATTACTACTACTTAGTACAATAACCTTTTTATGTGGCAGATGCCTTCTGAAGATCCAAAACAAAACATCTACAACCTTCTGTTATCAAGTGCATATTACTCCTTCAAAGAAGTCCAATAAATTGATTAATTGTGATTTCCTCTTCACAAGGCAGTACTGGCTTTTGTCATTTCCTTGAATTTTTCTAAGTGCCAGCTATAACCTACTTAATCATCAATTCCACCATTCCCTAATGAAGCTAATTTGCCAGTGGTTCCCTGCTTTCTGCCTGTGTCCCTCCTTGAATAGAGGGATTGTACTTGCTAATTCCCAGAATCTAATGAATTTTTTTTTAAAAAGTATACCGACGTATCCAGTCTGTTAGCTAACTTTAAAACCTTAGGATGAAGGCCTTCAGAATCTGGGGACGTATTAGACTGCAGCTCTACTGATCTGCTCAGCACCAGTGCCCTAGTGATTGATTTCCCCAAATTTCTTTCTCTTCCACCCTCTGACTTCTAGCTATTACTAGAATGTTTTTGTATCCTCTATAGTGAAGATAGAAGTAACATATCTGTCCATTTCATCCACTATTTCATTTTCTACCTTTAACTCCCCCATAGTCACAGAGGACCAAAGGATTGCTCTTTGATAAGAGAGTGAAAAACAGACAACTGGTTTAACCTAAGGGTCATCACACCTCAGGCAAGGGGCAAGATCAAGATAATGAGACCTTCATGATGATCTCAGCCATTATGGAATCAAACCCACACTGTATGACAATTCTCATCTAAGGCTGAGATTTGATGTGGGGATTGAATGTTGCAATCAATCTATGAGGGCTATCTTCAGATGCCTGCAGATGAGAGGCTTTGACTGTGTTTATCTGTGCTGATACCAAGATCCTCCGTGTATGAGGCAGTCATCCTTCTTGCTCTTCTACATGGCTCCAAAACTTGGACTATGTATGGACAACACTTAATGACCCTTTAGAGGTACAGTCTGCTGTTTGAAATAGATTCTTTGCGTCAGCTGGGAGACAAGTAGTAATATCAGTACCCTGAAGCAGCCAATAGTACCAGCATGGAGGCCGCGATCATCCGAAACTGACTCCACTCGGCTGGCCATGTCCTTTAGGATGCCTGGGTTCTGATCATCAAAGCAAATAGTAGGAATTATTCTGAATATCCTGAAATAGCTCTTTTATCTGTCATTTGTTTTCCTATTGATCTATTCTCTAGCCTAATATTCCAATTCACTTCAGATAGCTCAGCTTTCATATCCACATATTACTCTTACTTTAAAATAGTAGTTAGTCCCACTTCGAACTGAATGTAAAATCAATCATGTTGTGGTTGCTGTATTGCCTTTTAATCCCCAATGTTCCATTTAAATTCTTTCATAACAGAACTATGGAATGTACCAAATAATTACTACTCTTTCAAAGAGCCAGAAGGTGATGTCTGTGATTTTTAGATTAGATTAGATTAGATTACTTACAGTGTGGAAACAGGCCCTTCGGCCCAACAAGTCCACACCGACCCGCCGAAGCGCAACCCACCCATACCCCTACCTTTACCCCTTTAACCTAACACTACGGGCAATTCAGCATGGCCAATTCACCTGACCCGCACATCTTTGGACTGTGGGAGGAAACCGGAGCACCCGGAGGAAACCCACGCAGACACGGGGAGAATGTGCAAACTCCACACAGTCAGTCGCCTGAGTCGGGAATTGAACCCGGGTCTACAGGCGCTGTGAGGCAGCAGTGCTAACCACTGGGCCACCGTGCCGCCCACTATTTGATTTATTTGATATTTTGATGTGAGATCTATTTAATCATTCCAATTGGATTTTACATCTTTTGTAAACTGGATCTGATTCATCAGTAAATTGAAACAAGTATTCTGTAAGCTAAATAAAAACTGAAAGAATTGCATATGCTGTTAATCAGAAATGAAAACAAAAATTGCTGGAAAAGCTCAGCAGGTCTGGCAGCATCTGGAGAGAAATCAGAGTTAATGTGTCGGGTTGAGTGCTGTACATCTCTATGACTCTATGACCCCTCCTTAGAATGGTCCTGTATGCTAAATGGATAACAATTTCTTATGATCTACATGGGCATGAGTGACTCTTGACTGTGACAGACAAAATATGTGCTCGAGGATGAATGTATGTATGGGTTGCCATGACATTGCTCACAGTGGACTACGTATGCAGCTCATTGTCAGAGAGCAAGATACCTACATTCATTGAATGAGTCATATCCTGTGACAGTGACTGATTACTGAAAATATATTTTCTCATGAATTGACAAAGTTTCATTTACATTCATGTTTTTCGGTCAGTTAAAAACAAATACAACTTCTAGCCATTTAGAAAGCTTTACAAAATAAAAGGCTTTTCCCCATTCCATCTGAAGTCCTGGCTGTGTTTCTCTCAAAGTTTAAGAAGTCGTCTTGAAAATATCTTTCTTGTCAAACTTTATCTCCAAAACATTTAAGAAATACCTGTATTAGGTTGTTTTGAAGTCATCTAGAACAAAGTTTATAATTATTGCTTAAATTTCCAATATTTAGTTGTATAGCATTGTTTACCAGCTGAAAATCATATCATATACTTAGGGAGGCTGCCGCATTTTTGCAGTTGTTGGCTAGCAGATCCAGTTGTATTTATCGAAGCATAAAGTCATAGAGTAATACAACACAGAAACAGACCCTTTGGTCCAACTCGTCCATGCTGACCAGATATCCTAAACTGATCAAGTCTCATTTGCCAGCATTTGGCCTGTATCCCTCTAAACCTTTCCTATTCCTGTTAAACATTGTAATTGTACTGCCTCCACCATTTCCTCGTTTCCACGTACCACCCTCTGCCTGAAAAAGTTGGCCCTTAGGTCCCTTTTTAAATGTTTCACTCTCACCTCAAACCTATGCCTCTAGTTTTGGACTCCTCTACTCTGGGAAAAAGACCTTGTCTATTTACCCTATCCATGCCCTTCATAATTTTGTAAACCTCTATAACTTCACCCTTCAGCCTCCGGCGCTCCAGGAAAAATAGCCCCAGCCTATTAAACCTCTCCCTATAGCTCAAACCCGGCAACGTCCTTTGTAAATTTTTCTGAACCCTTTCAAGTTTCACAACACCTGTCTGAACCCTTTCAAGTTTCATAACATCTTTCTTATAGCAGGGAGAGCAGAATTGAATGCCGTCTTCCAAACGTTGTCAAACTAACGTCCTGTATAGCTGCAACATGTCATCCCAGCTCCTGTACTTAACGCACTGGCCAATAAAGGCAAGCCTGCCAATTCTGCCTTCACTACCCTGTCCACTTTCAATAGGGAACTATGCACCTGCACCCCAAGGTTTCTTTGTTCGGCAACACTCCCCAGCAGACAGTGTAGCATACCAACTGAAGCTCTTAGATTTTAAGAGAGGCTGAAGGCATGTAGTGAAAACGTTGAGAAAGATATATTAAGGACATGCTTATAATTGAGTTAGTTGTATAATTTGTTTTTATGTCTAATGTTCATTGCCATCTTTATTTTCACAATTGTCAATTCCAATGAACACATGGTGACCACTGTTTTTCAAAGAAATTTTGTATTATTTTGATTTGTTTCTGTTTATTGTACTTACTGCGGTTCTGCAGTTTTGATTTAGACATTTATTATATATGCAGTCTTCACATGTTATTTGAATATGAAAGCCATACCATTTTTCTGACTGAAACAAATTGAGTAGTAGCAAGGATTTGGTGGACTTGTACTGTTTTTAATATTGTCATTGCTCTTGAATCATTTGGAGAATATGCTGTTTTAGATCAGAATGGTTATAATGCCTCACAATGCAGTATATAGTACAGGGATCCCAAATCTGTAACAATATGTTAACTCAATATCAAGGACATGGTAGCATACTGGTAATGTTAATGTTACGGTACTAATAATTGCTGTGAATATTGGAAATACTTTTAGAAAGCTCGTGTCTGAAAGATTATGAAAGTTGGTTCATTTGAAAGGTACAGAAGTTCTTAGACTGAGATCGGAAAGTTGGAAGGGCGTCTCAGGAATAAAGAGTGGAATTTGGCAAGTTTGTTTTGTCTGATATTCCCTAAGACTTGTGGAAAAATAACTTTTTAAGACAATAGACAAATACGTAGCTTGCTGACATAGGGCCAATGGCTTTCTAATTTTCTAAACTAACCCAAAATATTCTGAATGTTCATGTTTGAGGCCGTTATGATCAGAAGTTGATACAGACACGGCAGACAGTTGTCTGGTTCTAGAAACATTTGAAGCATGATTCTGGAGCAGCACCTGTAGATCTTCTGGAATACTGATTGCTGTGGGATTTAAGATCTAAACACACGTGTTATTTGCTCTGTTACTTCACTCCCCTTGTTCCTACTATAGATTAGATTAGATTAGATTACATTACAGTGTGGAAACAGGCCCTTCGGCCCAACAAGTCCACACCGACCCGCCGAAGCGCAACCCACCCATACCCATACCCATACCCCTACCCCTACGTTTACCCCTTACCTAACACTACAGGCAATTTAGCATGGGAGGAAACCGGAGCACCCGGAGGAAACCCACGCAGACACGGGGAGAACATGCAAACTCCACACAGTCAGTCGCCTGAGGCGGGAATTGAACCCAGGTCTCCGGCGCTGTGAGGTAGCAGTGCTACCCACGGTGGCACAGTGGTTTATGAACATACGAATTAGGAGCAGGAGTATGACATTTGCACCCTCTAGCCTACTCTGCTATTTCATAAGTAATTAGAAAGTTTGCAGATGATACAAAGATTGGTAGAGTTGCAGATAATAAGGAGGATTATCAGATGATACAGCAGGATATAGATCAATTGGAAGCATGGGCAGAAATATAGCAGATGGAGTTTAATCTGGGCAAATGTGAGGTGATGCATTTTGGAAGGTTAAGTACAGGTAGAAATTATACAGTGAGTGGCAGAACCCTTAGGAGTATTGATATGCAGAGGGATCTGAGTGTGCAGGTCCACAGATCACTGAAGGTGTCAGCGCAGTTAGATAAGGTGGTAAAAAATAGGCCTGTGGCATAATTGCTTTCATTGAAAGGGGCATTGAGTATAAGGATAGACAAGTTATGCTGCAGCTTGAAAGAACTGTAGTGAGGCTATACTTGGAATATTGTATACATTTCTGGTCACCATACTACCAGAAGGATGTGGATGCTTTGGAGAAGGTACAGAAAAGGTTTACCAGGATGTTGTCTAGGTTTGTGGATTTTAGCTATGAAGAAAGGTTGGATAGACTGAATGTGTTTTCACTGGAATGCAAGAGTTTGAGGGGTGGCCTGATAGAAATTTCTAAGATTGTGAATGGCATGGAGAGGGGGAAAAGTATGAGGCTTTTTCCCATGGTGGAGAGGTCACTTACTAGGGGACACAGGTTCAATGTGTGTTGGGGGTAGAGCAAGGGGGCTGGTGTGGCAGAAGGGACAGTTTAGATTAGATTTGATTCCATACAGTGCGGAAACAGGCCCTTCGGCCCAACCAGTACACACTGACTCTCCGAAGAGTAGCCCACCACGACCCATTTCCCTCTGACTAATGCACCTAACACCAAGGGCAATTTAGCATGGCCAATTCACCTGACCTGCACATCTTTGGACTGTGGGAGGAAACGGAGCACCTGGAGGAAACCCATGCAGACACAGGGAGAATGTGCAAACTCCACACAGACAGTCACTCGAGACTGGAGTCGAACCTGGGACCCTGGTGCTGTGAAGCAGTAGTGCTAACCGTTGAGCCACCGTGTTGCCCTTAAATGTGTGAGGCACATTTTTCACACAAACAGTGGTGAGTGCCTGGAACATACTGCATGTGCAGGTGGTGGAAGCAGACAAAATAGCAGCATTCAAGAAGCACCTGGACTAATAAATGAATAGGAAGGGAATGGAGAGATAAGGATCCTGTAAGTGAAGACAGTTTTAGTATGGAAGGGCAAAATGTGTTGGCACAGGCTTGGAGGGCCGGAGACCCTGTTCTTGTGCTGTAATGTTCTTTGTTCTTTATCCCCTTTGTTTTAAGATCATGCCTGATCTGATTGTTGCATCAACTCTACTTTCCTACCTTCTTCTTATACTTTTCATTTGAGAATGTACAGATTTCTGTAGGCACACAATAGTGACAGCACCTTTGCTGGTACAAATATTGCAATACATTCTCTGATGTTGATTCCATGTGAATATACTAAATGGGAGCAAAAATAGATCAATTTGACCCTTGAGCCTGTTCAACCATTCAATAAGAACACGGCTGATCTATTGTACTTTGAATTCCATATTCCCATCCCCTAGCCCAGGTAATCCTTGATTCTCTTGCCTAACAATAATCTATCCAACTCTACCTTAAAAAGGTTCAATTACTCCACCTCTACTATTTTCTGAGGCAGAGTGTTCAAAAGTTGCCCAATCCTCTGAGGGAAAAAATTTCTTCTCATTCTCTATCCCAGGGCCATCGTAGTCTTAAAATAGTACACTCTAGTTCTGGATAAACACATGAAAGGAAACATTCTTTCCAAGCCCACCTTGTCAGGGCTATTCAGGATCTCATACACTTCAATGAAGTCATCCCTCACTCTTCCAAACCTCAGTAAAAACTAACACAGTATGTCCAATCTAAGACAACGCAATCATTCCAGCTATCAATCTTGTAAACTTCTGCTAAATCATCTCCACTGCATGTACACTCTTGCTTAAGTAAGGAAATCAAAATTGCGCATAGTATTTGATTTCACAAATGCCCTGTATAACTGCAGTATTACATCCTCCCTTTCATGTTTCTTTCATAATAAAGGTAACCATCTCATTAGTCATCTTGATTATGTGCTGTATCTGCATATTAATTTATTATGACTCAGGCACCAGAATACCTCAGTCCATCTTGCACCCTGGAATTTCACCGTTGTTTTCATAGTCATACTCTGATTTTTTTCATGCTTTTTGCCAAAATAAATGATCTTATATTTCTACATTATACTCTATCTAATAAGTCAACACTTATTAGATGACTTGCTCATCTTTCCTTATCTATCTGCAACTTCCTTATGTCTTTTTCACAACATAACTTTTACATCTATCATGATGTTGCTTGTAAATTTAGCTACCATGCCTTCACTTCCCCTCATCTAAGTTATTGATGTAAGTTGTAAAAGGTTGAGACCCAAGTACACGCTCCTGTGGGCCTGCACTTTTCACATCCTGCCAACCAGAAAGACCCATTTACACATACTGACGCCTGTTAGCCAGCCAGCCAACCAATCTTCTTTCCATGCTAATATGTTAACTCTTATATCGTGATGTTTTGTTTGCAGCAGTAACTTTGAATGTGGCACCTTAACAAATGCCTTCAGGAAATCCAAGCATAGTCAGTCTATAGGCTCCATCTTATCATCAGCATGTTACCTTTCAAAGAACTCCGGTGTTTGGTTAAATGGGATTTCCTTTTCACAAAACAATACTGATTCTTCAAATTATCTTTCAAAATATATAGCTCTAACCTCTTTAATGATCAATTCTAATACCTACTCCATAATAGTTGTCATGCTATCTGGCCTACAGTTTCCTGTTCTCTGCGTCCTTCCCTTGAATAGGGCTATATGCTGCTTTCTAGACTGATATAGCCTGATGAATCTAGGAAATTTTGGAAAATTAACACAAATGCATATTCCTCATTGCAAGCTCTTTTTAGCCCCTAGAATGAATTCCATCTTCATCTAGAGATGTATTAGACCTCTGGTCCATCAGTTTGCTCAGTACTGCTGTCCTCATAAACAAAAAAGAACAATCCAGGAAAGTAATAGGCCCTTCAGCTCACCAAGCCTGTGTTGACACATGATGCTTTTTCTAAATTAAAAACATATTCCCCTGTACACAGTCTGTATCCCTCTATTTTCTGCTTATTCATGTATCTGTCAAGATGCCTCTTAAATGTTGCTCCTGTATCTGCTTCTACCACTACCTCTAGCAGCACATTTTACCACTTTCTGTGTAAAAAAAAAGTGCACCTCACATCTCCTTTTATTCTCTTCCCCTGTTACCTTAAATCTATGTACCCTAGTAATTGGCATTTCTACCCTGGGAAAAAGACTCTGACCATCAATTCCTTTCATAATTTGTAAACTTCTACCAGGTTGCCCTTTGCCTCCAATGTTCAAGTGAAAACAAGCCAAGTTCGTCTCATCTGTCCTCATAGCTAATATCCGACAACAAGGCAACATCTGTTCTGTACCCTCTCCAAAACATTCTTCTGGTAGAGTGGTGACTAGAACTATGGAATGCAATATTCCAAAAGTGGCCTAACTAAAGTTCTATACAAATGCAATATGACTTGTTCATTTGTATACTCTATGCTCCAAACAATGAAGGCAAGACACCTCTTGACCATCTTATCATGACTGTAGTTTCACGAAGTTCCTCTCTCCCTTCCACTTCCTGGTTTATAGCTATGACTGGAACATGTTTTTGTACCCTCTATAATAAAGACACAAGCAAAATATTTGATCATTTCATCTGTCATTTCTTTATGAATTATTAACTCCCCATTCTCTATCTCTAGAGGACCAGCATTCACTGTACTTTTGTGCTGTCTTTTTTCAGATGTCTGTAGAATGTGTCCTGTGTATGTTAATGTTTTGATCTTTGACATTACCCAGCCTTGCAGTTTGGCTGGTCATTTTGTAGATTTGCTGTTTGTGCTATTTGATATGCTTTCTTTGCTGGAATGTTGATCCTGTCTGTGAGAAACTGTGTATTTTAAAATTAATTTTACTTTGTTTCCAAATTACTAAAACAATCTTCGTTACTACTGGTGAACATAAATACCGATTTATCATTTGATAAAATAAAACATTGAAAAGAACTATCTGCCTTTCTCAAATATCCAGCTTGAATGTTTAAGTTCAACAGCTCCATTTGAATAAAATTTATGTTTCTATTTTTGAATGGTTAATTCAACATAACAAGAATTGCGCCAATTTGGCTGTTGCAGTGAGAGAATTATGATCATGCATGCTGTGAAATGTTATGCTTTTTGAATGAAAATTCAAAGCAGTTTGCAATAATGAAGCAGTAATTTTGTTAAGATGTCTACAGAAAGCCCATTTTAGTACAGAGGTGAGCACTTTTAATAAAAAGAAGCCTTAAGCTCGAACAAAAGGTGACCTTAAGACTTGGTTCATAGTGATACTGTGACTGCACAGTTTTTAAAAATTCTTTCTCATAGAGATCTACAGCATAGAAGATGATCCCTCAACCCATCATGTGCATGCTGGTCAAAAATAACCACCTCACTTTTCTAATTCCATTTTCCAGCAGTTGGCCTGTAGCCATGTATGCCTTGGCATTAAAAGTGCACATCTAAATCCTGATCTAAATTTTGTGTTAGAAATCTTACGTTAAATAAATAAAACTGGAACCAAAGTATTTTTGAGGAATGCTTTTAGATCGTCTTTTCTACCTTGATTGCGGCCCATTTTTGGTTTGTAGTTCATTCCTGCTTTCTACATGCTATGATGGTATCTATCTGATCAGGTGCAGTTTACTTAATGCAACATTTTGTCAATGATGTTCAATTGTGGTATACAAATCTTCAGTTGTGTGATAGACAAGAAGTACAGTTTGGTGAAGCTCCCTTTAAAAAGCGGGCTCCAACTAGCCTCCATTTGGAATAGTGCAGGAATGAATAGAGTATTTTTAAAATGTTTAAATTAGGAATGCGTGAACTTGCTAGGCCTATATCTCTTGCCCTTCCTTACTTACCCAGATTGGTGGTGATTGACTATCACCTTGAAAAACTCCAATCCTTGTGATGGTGGTCCTTCAATGTTGTTGGTCAGAAATTGTGGTTTTGATCCAGTAAATGAAAAGGAATGGAGCCTTTGTTGAACTTGCATGGTTGGACAATATTTTTGAAGCAAGCAGTGAATTGTTGAAAAAAAGATGCATTTTGTCAAAGCTTTTTATCTTGCATCATCAAGACAGTTTGCAAGAAATACAAAAGTAAATACAAAGCAACATTTATATTCTGAGAAGTGTGTGCTAATTGGTTGGCAAGTGTACTCTGGTAGAGGCTTTGCAATGGAGACTGTACCAGTTATGATGACTGCCCATTAACTGTCAAGCTTTACTTAGGTTTTAGCAAGTGGACTCTGGTGACATGAGACATGAACCAGAGAATGGCTATCACATATTTTTTTGCACTGAAAAAGGCATAATGTGCATATCTTTTGTGTTTGTAAAGCCCTGTGTATTAATATATGTAGCTTGAGTGCACTCAAGTAGGCCACACTGTAAACCCTACTGACAATCCCAAATTACTTTTCAGCATATTTCTTTGTGTACTCTGGATTGTATAGCAAATATTGTGAAATTGCAGAGTTGCATCTAATATCGGACACAGGTGGTGTTTGCCACTGAAAGGATGTTGCCCAAAACATCCCAAGCCCAAACAACAAGCCCAAGAGCCTGCCTGTCTCACAAATCAACAATGTGATATATGAATTTCACTGCCAGTGTGATGCACAGTATGAAGGCCATACATCCCAAAGACTGGCGGATCATACCAAACAGCATATCTGTTTAGCTGTTGCAACAAACAAGCTACTGATTACAACCAACTAGCTCCCACTTGCACAACTCAACACGCTCAACACTCAACATAATACCAAACAACAAGCTGTGAATTACTTCAGTACTTTTTGTGTATTTTGGCCTATATTCCAACATACCTTGGAGGCTAGCAAATGATAGTTGTTTTGAATGTCAAGAAGTAAGTCATACGTCAAAATACCAAATCTTTCTGTCATTCAGAGCCATGATATTGATCTGACTGTTCAAATTGAATTTCTAATTGGTGGTGACACCTAAGGCTGCTCATTTGAAATCCAATAATGGATGAGATGTAGTTCCTCCAATTAAACATTAGAAATATTGAAATTGTTATCTTTAGCTTAAAAATGTGTTGCTGGAAAAGCGCAGCAGGTCAGGCAGCATCAAAGGAACAGGAGAATCGACGTTTCGGGCATAAGCCCTTCTTCAGGATTATCTTTAGTCCCAGGTTCCATCTTTCACCTACCAACTGTCTGAAACTAAACAAGATTATTCAAAGTTTTGATGTCACGTTTGATCCCAAGATGAACTTCCACCCACACTTATACCATCACATGTTCCCAAATCCATAACATCACTTGCCTTCAATCCTAACTCAGTTATTCTGTTGAGTTCCTCATTCATGTCTTTGATTCAGCTCGACTTGACAATAGCTGGCTTCCCACATTCTACCCTCCTTGAACTTAAGGTCATCCAAAATCATTTTGAATTGATGACCTCTCTCCATGCCAGTTCCCATAGTAACACTGTGCTCGCTGGCCTACAATGGCTGCCACTCGAGCAGAACCTTTACTTTAAAATTCTCATCCTGGTTTTCAAGTCCATTTAAATCCTTACCTCTCCAAAATTTTAATTGTCTTCATTTCCACAATGCATTCATAATTGCACTCCTTTTAATTCTGGTTTAATGTACATTTTAATTGTTCAATTTTTGCTGGATGAGTGTTTTGGTTTCCTAAGCCCTGAGGAATACACTTTTGTAGTCCTCTCTTCCTCTTTACCTCACTTAATTTCTTTAAAATCTACCTCATTGGTCAAGCATTTGCTTACATCTACTAATATTTTTTATATGGTTCTACTTTATTTTATGCTTCTGAAAAGGATATCTTTAGTTGGCTTATTACATTAATGATGCTCTATAAATTTAAGTACTTGTAAGATGCTGATTTCTGACCTATGAATCATACAGGAATTTTTTTTCTGCATTAACATTACTTTATTAATACAGATTATAGAAGCTAATGTTGCAGAGCCAGTGATTGGTTTGTTGCTCTCATTTTTGGCATTGGAAAGTAATGGGAATGTTTGGTTGACTGGAGACTTAGGAATTCAAATACTTAATTTCCTGAATATTGAACATTCAGGCTGATAAAACATCAAGTATGCATTTCAAAAAAATTACGTACAGAGGCAGTCATAGAGCTGTACAGCACAGAAACAGTCCCTTTGGTCCAACTCGTCCATGCTGACCAGATATAAATAAATCTTGCCCTGTTGCTAGCATTTGGCCCATACCCCTCTCAACCTTTCCTATTCATGTACCATCCAGATGCCTTATAAATGTTGTAATTGTACCAGCCTCCGCCATTTCCTCTTGCAGCTCATTCCATAACCGCACCACCCTCTGCCTGAAAGGTTGTCCCTCAGGTGCCTTTTAAATCTTTCCCTTCTCACCTTAAACCTATGCTGTCTAGTTTTGGACTCCCCCACCCCAAGAAAACATATCCATTCACTTCATGTATTTGTAAGCCTCTGTAAGGTCACCCTTCAGCTTCTGATGCTCCAGGGTTGAAGGATTGGAGGGTTTGACATATAGAGAGAGGTTGAATAGACTGGGACTTCTCTGGTTTTGAACGGGTTCCCTTCCTGAGTACGTTCTAAGTCAATTTGTACGCAAGTTGGAACACAAAATAGTACAATATAAAATAACCATTCATAAGTATGAGCAAACATTTGCATTTCAGATCTTTAAGTTTAATAATGAGATCTCATTTGTAAGTACGAATGTTGCTAAGTCGAGCATTTGTAAATTGGGGACTGCCTATATTCAGTAAAGTGCCCAAGGTGTTTCACAGAGTATTACGAGTTAGAACTTGATTCTGAATTATATAAGGAAATGTTAAAATAGGTGATGCAAAGTTTGGTCAAAAGGGCAGACTTTAAGAAGTGATTTAATGGAGGAGAAAGAAATAAAGGGAAAGGTGATGTAAAGTGGAAATTCCAGAATTTACAGCAAGGAAGCTGGATGTACAGCTGCATAAGTTTGAATGAAGAAACTCTCGGCCAAAATTGGAGGAGTATAGAGATCACAAAACATTTATAGGGCTGTATGGAACATGAATACAAGAAGAAAATAATAAATTTGTGTAATGACTTTGTGCAGTTTTGGGTGTATTATTATGGAAAGAATAGTAAAGCAATTCACCATGATTTCATGAATCAAAACTATAAATTGGCTGAGTATGCAAGGTCAGTTTCCAGTGGAACCATTGCAGGGTTTTCAATAGGTCAGTCAGGACAGCACAGGATGTTACTGAAGAGGAATTCAAAGGACATAATTGGAGAAAGAGAGAGATGCAGATTCCAAGTGAGAAATGTTGTGCTGATAGGAAAGCAGCTGAACTACTCTTCGTTCTGTGCAAGGGACTCACTGAGGCGTCAAGAGCAGTTGGATAACTCTATGGCCATCAGGAGGAAATTCTAGGAATTGTTTGACAGCCAAGTATCAGGACTTGGAAGTTCTGGAAGCTGAGAAAGTGAAATGATCACAGCTCTGGGAGAAGCCTACGAGCATTCAGCTAAGCAAGATTGGACCTCAGGAAGAAAGATTCAGGGATATGACTGTTTCATGGAAGCTAGTTATTCATGCAGTTACTTACGCTTATGAATGAGTGCTAGAATGCGGTTTTGAAGTTCAGGGGAGCGTAGATGTAGAAAAAAAGGATGATCAACCAGTATGGGAGAGTTTGTTGAGGTGGTCCATCGCAGTGTTTCTGGAGAGGAAGTTTCAAGGTCAGGGCAAAAGTGGAGAATTGTGATTCTTTGTGAAGCTTGATGGACTTTAATAACCCAGAATTTCTGTGGGAGAAATTGCTGATAAATCTGAGAGATCGGTCTTGATACGTTTTGGTTTTTGATGTGTCCTGTAGGATGAATGATCATAGTCTGTTACCCACATCAATCACTTGATTTTCTAAAACCCAGAATTGTAGATATATTGTAGATTGTATTGGAAAGTTTATTGTTATTTGTTCAAAACTATGAATCTTGAAGTTTTATTCTCTTAGCAAGTCCCCTGGATGTTGTGGTTAGCACTGCTGTCTGACAGTGCCAGGGACCTGAGTTCAGTTCAAGCCTCATATGACTGTCTGTCTTTGTGGAGTTTGCACATTCTCCCCATGTCTGCGTGGGTTTCCTCCCACAGTCCAAAGCAATATAGATTAGGTGGTTTGGCATGCTAAATTGCTTGTAGTGTCCAGAGATGTGCAGGCAAAGTGGATTAATCATGTAAATGCAGAGTTACAGGGATAGGGTAGTGAGTGTGGGTCTGAGTGGAATGCTGTTTGGAGGGTCAGTGTCGACTGGATGGGCTGAATGGCCTGCTTCCACACTGTACGGATTCTACGACTTAAATGTTACTGGCCTCTGCCAGGTCATAATACATATTTGGCAATCTAGTCAAAGATGGTAACAAGCTATTGAGAGGGAGTAGTACGCTGTGTTTTCTTATGATTACATCAGCAGCGTTGTCACTGCTGCTTAGAGCTAAGTACCCTCCTAAAGCGTAAATTGAATTTAAGTAGGTATTACTGCCATTCAGAACATAATTCTCGGAGCTAACTGATGTCTCTATCATGATTTACATGTTGCAGGTGGAGTTCAATGTTGGAAAATATCCTTCAGTGCCTAAAATAAAATGAGTGTTTTTAAAAGGGTGAGAAGCAGTGATAGTTAGGGATCCAAGTACAGATGTTACAAAAAAGCTAGTGAACAGGCACTAATACTTCATTTAGAAGGCCTATGGGATGTTAGCTTTATCTAGAGGTGACTGGAATACAAAGAGATGGAAGTTTATATTATGGTTAAATATAGCCCTGGTTAGGCTCAGTTTGTACTACTGTGTTCAGTTCTGGACACCACACTTTAGGAACGATAAATTATTTTGAAGGGTATGCAGCATAGTTTGACCATAATGATACTAGGGCTAAAATCTTCTATTGTGTAGATTAGGCATTTTTATTACCTTGAAAATGGAAAATTAAGAGGTGATCTAATTGAGGTATTAGAATAATTAATTGAGTTGACATGGTAAATAAAGAGAAACAACTATTTCTGGTGAGGATCATTACCTACAAATTAGAGCTAGGCCAGTCTGTACAATTTGATAATGTTTTATTGAGCAATGATATCCATACACTGAATCAGCAGGAGAGGACATTTGGAGATACAGAACTGTTTGTTGTTAAGTTACTACAAATACCAGTTTCTATTTTTCCCTTCTTGGTCCTCTTTATTCCAGAAGTCAACTCCTATACTGGGGAAAAACAATTTTATTTGTTTACTTTATTATAACAGATTTAGTAATCAACCTGTTTGGGGATATTCTTTCTCACCTCAGTAACTGGCGAGTCTTGAACCTAGATCTTTTAGCTCAGAGATAGGGACACTACAGCTGTGCCACAAGAGCCCCAATCTAGGGAAACATGTTTTTTTGGGGAAAAGCTTATTTTGCTAAAAGTGCATCTAAATGCCTTTTCTATTTGAATCCATAGATATGATTTATTTTGGACGTCTACCAAAGTCGCAGTCTACAATTCTGGACTTTTTTAAACCTGCTTGTTCAGAAATGTTATGACACACCTCTGGAGCAGGTGAGACTTGAACCTGGGTCTTTCAGCTCAGAGGTACCGATACTATCACTGCACCAGAAGAGCTCTTTACTTGAATAACATTGCTTGGAGGAGTGTGCAGTTATTAAACTGCTGCAGGTATGTCTGGTTCATGCAGCCTTTTCATGGAACATCCATTTTATAGAATATTGTTAAATCTATCTGCGATGTCATCACACATCTCTGGAGTGGGCAGGATTTGCACTCAGGCTTCCACATCCAGAGTTAGGTACACTACCACTGCACCACAATAACCTCCTTCTGGGGAAAAAAAAACTAAGCGCAGACTTCAATGAGCATTACTACTGTTATTAGCTCTGAAGCGATCCTGTTTTACTCTTCAAGGCTTACTCCTTTAAGAGCGTATTCTCGCATTTTCATTGAGGGTTACTGAACCAAGGTAGGTAGATGAGGTTAAGGTATACTTTATGAAAATGGGGAAAATCATATTTTAAAGGTAAGTTAAAGAACGAAATATTCAACCAAAATTCTTGCTTTCTTCATATTGATTCAAGATGTTCTGTTTAAAAGTCCTTCTTTCTGCTTTGCTTTGACGCCTGTGTTACATAAAGCAAACATAATACCTTTGTAACTTTGAAACTGCTCCCTGTAGCTTAATGTGTCAAAAGATTTCCAAAACTGGTTTTAAGTTGCAAGTGCTTATTTCTTATATTGATCTATGCCTGACAGATTGGAGAATCTCTGAGGATTAATAGCGGACAGTTGTGTTGAAACTTGATGATTTGGATGCATTGTAAATTAGACAATAAATTGGAATGTTTTTCACTGTTACTTGAGATTATTTCATTTCCACTCTATAAATGTGCCAAGGCATCGAGCATTCCTAACTAACTCTCGCACTGTGATAGAGCAGCAATGTAACTGATTTCCTAACTAACTTGGAATTGAAAGCATACATCAATCTCTTAAGCATAGCTTAACAATCAGTTATGTTATTCATGCATTTTTGCTGTAACTGTCTTCTTGGTTGCTTGGAGACCATTTCAAATGCCCAAGCATTAACACTTAACAAACCACTTTGGAGTTATAAAGAGGATAGAAATGCTATGTATCATGCACTGTATAGTGGGTATCTTGTTGCCTGCTCACTATCGGAGATGGGGAATGTTTGCAGCTTTGAAGAATTAATTTTCTGCAGTATTTTATTTCAAACTGCAAATTTCCATGCAATTCTCTCATTTAACATTCTTTTTTTTAAAAAGTCACATTTTTGTGGAGGGGGTGGAGGACAAGCAAAGTATTTAGCAAATTAAACTGGACATGTCACAATACTAAATCTGCCTTTTTGTACTGTATAGGTTATTTTGATGACTGTCCAATACTTTTTTTTAGTTTCTAGACCAATGTCTTTCTCTCTAATAAGTGTTGACTGACCACCTGTGGGTTTCCATTGTCTATGGTTTTCATTTCCAATCCCAAGCATTAGTAAGTATTTTTTAACTGTTCAGTTTGTTCATTTCTCTTCTGGGAATGGCAGCCTTGAAGTTTTATTATTAAGGTCTTGTGATTAAGATTTTTGTTTATCTTACCTTGTTCATCATGTTCAACATTCCACCTTTCATATTGCATAACGATAATTGATTATGTATTTGAGTTTAAGTTTTATTTATGTATGTTAAAAAATTCTATTTCTGTCGTCAACTTGTCAAGGCAACTATTGGCAGAAGATTTCTAGGAAACCTGATTATTCCTTTGTCAAAACCCTGTCCTTTATTCTGTTTAACATATTTATTTTGAAATGGAAACCTGACTGAACCATGCTTGGAAATTGCTATCTCCAGTCAAGAGCTTACAGGATAGGAATACATGTTTTAAGTAAACTGGTAAATTAGACCAATAACATACATTACAAATGCTTGTTTATTTAACCCTGAACATTTAAAAATCAAGTTTAGCTCTCAAATGTCACATTTGCTTAATGCACTGATTTGCAAATGTATCACAGATTTGTATGCTGTGTCCTCTTGGCACCTCCCATATGATATTTGGGTACCAAATACTTGTTTGTACTTTTTGTGCTTGTGTAAACTGAAACCTTGCTCAATGTAAAAGTTAGATTTTCTTGAAGCAGTTCCTACTTGTCTCCCAGATTCTGATTTCCTAATTTAATCACTAATTTCTAGTTCCCATACCCAAAACTAAATAGTATAGCTTCAAGGATGAATATTAGAGATTGAAAGACCTGCATTTTTTATTTGCCTTTCAAGTTGGAAAATAGGTTCAATGTGCATTTGAAATTGTACTGGTTAGTTTATACCATCAGCTAAATCTTAAATGTTTTGGTTTTGACAGAGTCAACTTTGAATTTTATTGAGGGATTCCCTGTCCACTGTCATCCAAACCTGCCTCATAGCTGCCTACCCCAACCTTATGGCAAAACATCTGGAAGAATTGCCATTTGGGGTATTGCAGAATTGACTGGCTTTCCTGGTGCCAGTGCCATCTCTTAACACCTTCATGAAACTGGACAAATACAGTCAGTCTGGAGTTTCCATTCATGGTTCATGATATATTGGTGCCCTGCTTTGTGGATCTCGACATGTAGGTGAATGGGTGGTGGACCAGCAGAGAAGGCCATGACACCAGATCTGACAGGGAAACCCTCCATGAAATTCAAAGTTGACTCTGTCAAAACAGAACATTTAAGATTTAGCTGATGGTATAAACTAACCAGTACAATTTCAAATGCACATTGAACCTATTTTCCAACTTGAAAGGCACAATAAAAATGCAGGTCTTTCAGTCTCTAATATTCATTCTTGAAGCTATAATATTTAGATTTAACTTCTGCGTAGCGAGTGGTAGGATAGGAGGATGCATATTATTGAGGCAAGAAGTGCAGTTACTTAGGCTGACAGCAAGCAATAATCCTCCTTAATTGGCATTTTGTCCCTACATTGACAGCGAATCTTGTCTTAACAGCTATTTGCTGCTGACTTTGAGGGAGGCCTCTATAGACTTGCATGTTTCTCCCAAATTTCTCGCCATAATCCACAATGTTTAGGCTCCTATAGGATTCAGCCCCAAGTTTCTGCTAAGATAATTTGCATAATCAATTTAAAATGTTCATTGGTTTTTATTCCACTAATGTCTATCCTTCATGGATGTTTAAATTTTGTTGATGGGAAGTGAGCATCACTGGCTGAGCTGCCCATATCTAGTTGCCTTTGAACTGAATGGCATGCGAGGCAAGGTAAGTACAGTAAACTTCCTTCCCAAAGAGTCACTAATAAACCAGGTGGGTTTATTAGTTTCACAATCATTACTGATTGCAAACTTTATCAGGTGCTATTGTGGGAATTGAATCCATATCCTGAATACATGATCCTGCAGATCACTCACCCAGTAACTTTACCACCATGCCACCATCTCTGCTATACATTATCATCAGAAAAAGAAATTTAATCAGGCGGAACTACCTTCTACCTATGAGCAATGCACTTTTAAAATCAATGAATAATGCTTTAATTATACTGAACAATTCAGTACTTTCGTTGGTGTTGTCTTTTGTAAAACACACTTGTCCTGAAGGGTTAATTTAATTTTTTTGGAATAGCTCTGTTCATTGATATATAAATGACTGCCTTTGGGAGGAATTAGTCAGTACTCCAGTCTAAAACCATGTTGCATAGACTTAGTTATATCTCAGGGTCTCACTGTTGCCTCACAGCACCAAGGACCTGGGTTCAATTCCACCCTCAGGTGACTGTCTGAGTATGGTTTGCATGTTCTTCCTGTGTCTGCATGGGTTTCCACTGGGTGCTCCAGTTTCCTCCCACAGTCCAAAGATGTGCAGGTTAGATGGATTGGCCATGCCAAATTACTTACAGTGACCAGGGATGCGTAGGTAAGTGGATTAACCATAGGGAATGCAGAGTTACAGGTTTGGGGGGATTGTTCTGGGTGCTCTTTGCAGTATTGGTGTGGACTCAATAACATGAATGGCCTCTTCCATACTGCAAGGATTCTATGGTTTATGATTTTTGGGAGATAAAATTGACCTATTGTTAGTCTAATTGACCAGTCTTAATTAATTAAACAATATAGAAGTACATAAATTGAGAAGCATGGTTGGGGTAGATAGTCGATGTTTTTTTACCAAGGTGGAAATGTCAAATAACTAGAGGCCATAGTTTTTTTTTAATTGAAGAAGATTGTTAATTTTATAAAATTACATTAAAATAGTGTAGCAATCTTATAGTATAACAGCAATAACATAAACTAACTACTACTCTCCAAAACAAATAAAAAAGTCTACCCATATTAAAATTCAATAAATAATTTAACAAAATAAGTTAAATTAAATTACACCACTCAACGCAACCCTACCGAAGCTCCCCTCACCGGGAGCATCAGTTGACATACCCATATTTATCCGGGATTCTTCCTCTCAGGGCCCACCAGACATCGCCCTCGCAACTACACATAAGCCCTAATCAATATAGCCAACAGGTCAGCGTCTATATGGTTCAAAAAGGACCACCATGTTCCATGAAAAGGTTCTGTTTTCTGGTGCATCATACTTGTAAGGAAGTCTAGGGGGGCATATTCCATAACTAACCTGTACCATCCCGAAATGTCTGGGAGATTTTCCGAAATACAGCTCATCAGATTGTTCTTCCTTGCACAATATGTAAGAGTATTAAACATACTCTTCCCATGCTTATCTATAGAAGGCAGATTCGGCAGGCCCAAGAGGAGGAATACTGGATCTATCTTGACTTTGGTTCCCAAGACCCCTTCCAAAACACTTGCTATAGCGCCCCAATACCTGCGAAGCTTGTGGCATGACCACAAACAATGGGTAAGAATACCAATGTCTGTTTTGCATTTGGGGCACATTGGAGATGTTCATTTTTAAATTTCGCAAGCCACTCTGGAGCCAAATAGGCCCTGGGGAGAACCTTCAGTTGCACAGCCTGTGTTCTATTACAGATCGAAATTTTTCTCACATTCTCCCAAATGTCCTTCCATGCCTCTGACAAGATCTCCACTCCCAGTTCCTGAGTCCAGATCCCGCAGAGTCATTTAATGTCTTTCGAGACACCAGCTCCCAGTAAATGGTAGAGGGTACTGATCAAGAGAATACCTGTGGACTGAAAGTACTCTCCTCTCCACATCAGGCTTATAGGGATTAATCAATAGTATGGTCTTTTCCTTTATAAATTCCCTAATCTGAAAGTAACGGAAGAGGTCCCTACTGGACAATTCATATTTATGGCTCAGCTGATCGAAAGATGTCATGACCTCCCAAACAGAAGACTCCTCTAGCCTCCCAGAACCTAAAGCTAGAATCCTGGCATTCATACTATGGGAGTGAAAAGGGAAGTTTTATATAAATTGCCCTCGCTTTGTTGCATCATTCTCCACGCTTTAACCGTGTTAATGACAATTGGGTTTCTACAATGTTCCATGAGCTTGTTGGCTGCCTCTATGAATACTAAAACTGTCAGACCTTATGCCATTAGTAAGGACGGCTGCCACAGGGTCACTATATAACACTGCCACCCATCTGGCAAAGCCCCCCCTCTACCCCCACCCATTCCAGGACATTAAAAAATATATGGCCATTCCACCTGGTCAAACACTTTCTCCACATCTAGGGCAACTACCAAGCCTGGAATCGACTCCTGCTGGCACACCTGGACCATGTTCAGCACTCTTCTAATGTTATTAGGGAACCTGCAACCCTTAATAAATCCTGTGTGGTCCTCCTTTATAATAGAGGGCAATAACTTCTCTAACCTCAGCGCCAGCATTTTTGACAGAATTTTAAAATCCACATTTAGTAGTGAGATGGGCCTGTCTGAAGCACAGTCCTCTGGGGCTTTCCCTCTTTGAGAATAAGATGGATGTGATAATGGATGTGATAGATTGGAGGGGATGCCAGGTGGTATTTACCCAGCTTATCACCATATTGAAGTAGTGTTTGTTTCGTGAAGGAGACCTCTCTCTTAACTGTCTGGGTGATTAGATTAGATTACACTACAGTATGGAAACAGGCCCTTCAGCCCAACACGTCCACACCGACCCGCCGAAGCGCAACCCACCCCTACATTTACCCCTATACCTAACACTACGGGCAATTTAGCATGGCCAATTCACCTGACCTGCACATCTTTGGACTGTGGGAGGAAACCGGAGCACCCGGAGGAAACCCACGCAGATACGGGGAGAATGTGCAAACTCCACACAGTCAGTCGCCTGAGGCGGGAATTGAACCCGGGTCTCTGGCACTGTGAGGCAACAGTGCTAACCACTGTGCCACCGTGCCGTGAGTGCGGAGTTCAGAGAAAAGGGAATAATAAAAAATGAAAAGGGAGAAAGAAAAAAGACCCTTATATATTTAAAGGAACAAAATCAGGTAAACAACAGAGAAAACACTATTGTCCATATTACTTGAACCAGTCGGTTTATTTTAAAGTGTCCAAGAAGTCCTTTGCCTTTCTGATGAATCAAAAATATGCACAGGCAGTCCGTGGCTGAAATGCAACACTGCTAGGTACCTTACAGACTGAATATTTAAGTCTCTCAACCTCTTCTTTACTTCATCAAAGGTCTTCCTCTTGTGGATCACACCCACAGAAAAGTCCTGGAAGAACATAATTTTCGATCCTTTGTAGATCAGAGCTTGTGGAACCTTACCCAGTGTTCTGGAAGCTTCCAATACCATTTGCTTGTCTCTATAATGCTGAAATCGAACTAGGACCAGGCGGGGGCGCTGGTCTGATCTGGGCCTGCACACCGTGACCTGGAGAGCCAGCTCGATTCGCACCTGGCCCACCTCGGCATCCAGTCTCAAGAACTATGGGAGCCATTGTTCGAAGAAGCTGACTGGCTGATCCCCTTCCTCTTGTTCTGGCAGCCCAATAATGCGGATGTTCTTTCTCTGATCCCGAATTTCGAGGTTGTCAACCTGCTCCATAAGGCCCGTACCTATTTTTCCTCCCACCAAGGATTCTGCTGCGGTCTCCAATGCCACGATCTGTTGCCGACCTCCTCCACGTGCTGCCCAAGACGCTGGATCTCCTGCTCATGCTTTTGCAGCATGGCTGAGATCAGTTCCAGCCTGATCCGGGTGTCCTCCATTGCTGACTCAATCTTCTTACAGAGTTTAACGAACTCTGAAACCAGGCTCTGTTGCGCAGGTAAGTTCAAAGTAGTTTCTGTGGAGGCTGGCATGCGGCCGCTGGCACATCTGTTACTACAGGGGATGCCCTGCTTGTTGCAATCCACACAGCCCTTTTCCTTTAGTCATCTTTTCTGCTCGCTAAAAAAATGTACAAAGCTTGTGGGGACTTGACTGCTGGTTTTTATAAAAATGGCTAGATAAAGGGAGAGTAAAAGCACCACCTTGCCTGGGTTGTGGTGCAGAGCTCAGCAAGGCAGACCTGTTAGATTCTGGATCAGTGGTGCTGGAAGAGCACAGCAATTCAGGCAGCATCCGAGGACAGGCAAAATCGACGTTTCGGGCAAAAGCCCTTCATCAGGAATAAAGGCAGAGAGCCTGAAGCGTGGAGAGATAAGCTAGAGGAGAGTGGGGGTGGGGAGAGAGTGGCATAGAGTACAATAGGTCAGTGGGGAAGGAGATGAAGGTGATAGGTCAGGGAGGAGAGGGTGGAGTGGATAGGTGGAAAAGGAGCTGGGCAGGTCGGACAAGTCCGGACAGGTCAGGGGATCGAGTTTCTGGAGGTTAGAAGCTAGGATGAGGTGGGGGAAGGGGAAATGAGGAAACTGTTAAAATCCACATTGATGCCCTGGGGTTGAAGTGTTCCGAGGCGGAAGATGAGGCGTTCTTCCTCCAGGCGTCTGGTGGTGAGGGAGCGTTGAGGCCATAGTTTTAAAGTGAGAGTGGGAAAGTTTAAAAGAGATGTGCAATGCAAGTTTTTTTATGCAGAGGGTGGTGGTTGCTGCTAAGGGAGGTAGTAGAAGCAGATATGATAGCAACATTTAAGAGGCATTTGGACAGACATGTGAACAGCAGGGAATCGACAATATGCACGCAGGTTGAATTAGTTTAGAATGGCATCATGATCAACACATAAATGGTGGGCCAAAGAGCCTGATCCTGCACTGGATTGTTCAATATTTGGAAGCTAATCTAATCTGTTATCTTGCTATTATGCAATAAACTATTTGTTGTGCTTCAAGTATGTGCCTTTTCTGCCAAAGGCTTAAATGATGAAGGATTAACCACGAATACTATTACACTTGTAGACTCATATTACAAAAAGGGGTTGGTAGCAGCAAATCTACTGAAATAAATTCTTATCACTACCAGGTTCAAGCTCCAATCATCTTGTGCAATTAAAATTGGTGAAGTCTTCAGTCTTCTTAAATGGAGAAATCATGAATAGGAATAAAATCTGCAGCTATCTGAAGAGAAAGAAGAAGAAAAGAATATGCAGAAAAAAAAGTTCCCATTTGATTATATCAACTTTAAGTTAGAGACAGCAAGCCAGTCAGCAGCTACAGTATCAAAGATTCATGCTGGGAAAAACTTTAGTGCAACAGACTAAGTACACAGCCTTACCAATAGCCTTTTAAACAGCCAGAACCAGGAAGCAAGTACAGAAAAGGCATAAGGACTAAAGACAAACTCCCTGCAGCTATTAAGGAACAGGCCCAAGTCGTCATCCAACAAAGTAGTAGTTGATGTCAGGTTTCAGTTGCATGTTGAGTCTCTAGAACGAAGGATGTGAAAACTTGCAACTTTTATGATGCTATTCTAGATTGATAAGCAGAGTAAAGACAAAATTAACATTATTTATGCATGTTCAACTTTATTATCTGTTGATGAACAAACTGCAGAATGGGCAATTATTTAAAATTCCTTCAACCCGACTATGTAGTTAGTGGCAAACCAAAACACAGGCTGGACCAGTTTCAGCTACATCGTTGGTGTACCAACACTGAAGAGCAAATTTCTAATTTTCTGCATTTGTTTGAACATAAAGGAAAAAAAAACTAATACTTTGTCTTAAAAACATTCAAATATATTTATACTTTAAGGACTTAGTTTTTTATCGCAAGATTCAATAAAATAATATAGTTAGTAGGCCAGCAACATTGTTAATGAGGTTAAGACCAGAAGTCAAAATCAGATGATGACTTCACTTAAATAGATGAAATTGAGCCAACACAATGCCTTTCTTTGGGTTAAGAAAGGTATGAAACTGTTGGGAAGAAAAACAATGAATTCTCCATTCTGCCAAAATCGATGGCAAAATTGAGCAAAAGAATCATCTGAAATTTTTATGTTATAAAAATGTTTTATGTTAGGATAATAAAATTTCATTTACTTAAATATTTGAAAAGATTTCCAAGACTTCAAATGCATCAAAATTAATTTCAAACTTAACCAAGGAACATCTTTACAATGGAGAGATTTTTTAAAAAGCTTTTATAATTTTGAATAAGCAACACTTTCCAAAAATTGAAGTCAGAAGCTCTAAATCTTAACTAAAAATGATAAATCTTTATAATTTAAAAGGTGACAAGAAGATTTATACTACTTTATCAGTAATTAAAGTTTAATTACAATTTCATAAGAATTAATAAAGCTGGAAATTCTCTGACAAGCTTTGTAGTAATTGAATTGAAACCGCTAATCAAACTTAAGGAAGAAAAGCATGATACAAAAGAATTTTGTTTTAAACTTGCAAAATTTAAAGTGAAAATGTTACTTTAAAGAAAATGGGAAAATTTAAGTTTTCCAGTTTAGACAGATAATTTAAACTGAGCCCTTCATCAGGAAGGACTTTTGCCCGAAACATCGATTTTCCTGCTCCTCGGATGCTGCCTGACCTGCTGTGCTTTTCCAGCACCACTCTAATCATGCCTCTAATCTCCAGCATCTGCAGTACCCACTTCTACCTCGAGAATGAAACTGGTCAGCATTGAAGAAACAATTTGTGACATACAGAATTCCTTCAAATCTACATACCAAATCACAACAGGTTAATACACTGCTTCATTCTGTGGGAGAATTAAGCAGACCATGTGAATAGATAAAAAGTTAAAGATTGATGAACCCAAGGATGAGATTGCCAACTAAACCTATTTCAGTCCTGAAGGGAGGCAGACCAATACAACCTGTGATCCACAGTCTGGACCTGTTTTAACTATGTCATTGGTGTACCAACACTGAAGAACAAATTTCTAATTTTCTATATTTGTTCGAACATAGAAAAAAACCGATACCTTGTCTTAAAGCCATTCATTACGCTTAGTTTTTTTTTATAGTAAGATTCAATAAAATAATACTTCTCCAGAAAAACCTGTTAACAACTTCAATGAGCTTTCTACATTGCCAGAATCTAATGAATGTGAAGCATTACAACTTGACTTAGAGACAGAATTTCTGTCATCTGAATTTCTGATTCATCTCTTTTAGATATTTACAATTAAAGGAAGATCTCTCATTTGGAAAAAAATAGCTATCAAGATTGTAAATTGAGATTTAGAAAAAACAGAAAGATTTGGGTAGCTGAAAGATAAATTTATCCCAGAAGACCTCTGGGACCTATCAACTTCATAAGGTACAAACACTCCAAACAATTACATGACATACCAATACAAAATGTTCAAATGTTTGATGTGAAGAGTCACTACCTAAGACATGGAGTAACAAAAGCACATGGGCAAAAACAATGTCCAACTCAATCACAAGGATTTCATTTTTGATGTTTTCAAAAAAAGTGCAAAAACCAGAAACAATCCTTAAACAACAGAAGCAATACTGGTTGCATCCTCAAAGAATTTACCAGGAACAATTAGAAAGAAAAAGTTCTATTGTTTCATTGGAAGATGTATCGTTAGGTAATGACATATTTCCTTTGAAGAAGTACTACAGACATTCCTAGGGAAACAGATAACCCATCTGAACCAGACAAGGCAGAACTCATCTCTGTGAATAGATATTGATTCCATTCAAGGTTAGTACAATCACTATATTATCCAAAATTCCTTGGTTTTAAAAAAATACACAGTTAGAGTCTTGCTCATTGAGCAACCACTTTGCAGAACACCTACGATCTGTGTTTCATCTCCCCCCCCCCCCGCCCCGTGTAGAGCAGACCACCTTATCAGTAGTGGAAACAGTCATAGAATCATGGAATCACAGAGATGTCCAGCATGGAAACAGACCCTTCGGTCCAACACGTCCATGCCAACCAGATATCCCAACTCAATCTAGTCCCACCTGCCCAACTAGATTGAGTGAAATGTAGGTAAATTGCTGCTTCACCTGGAAGTTGCGACTGGGGCCTTGGATAGAGAAGAGGAAGGACGTAAATGGGCAGTTGTTACACCTTCCAGCATCTTTGTTTGTTTTTTCAAATGGATCCATTGGGTGGCTGAAATATTGATAGTATCCTGTAGTTGTTTTTGAATTTGATTGAGGATGAGGATTTTTCCTGGGTGTGTAGAAACATAATGGCTTAGCATTTTTTTGATAGTGTAATGTTAAATTCTGTACTGAGTTTGCCCAGCCCTGGCACCGTGAATAGCTTTACAATGGCTGAATTGAGCCTAATTTGTACATCCAAGCAACAGCAGCACATTGACAAGCAACATATTCACAGACCCAGTCAAATCAGACAGCAGCAAAAAGATGACCCAGAATGCATCATCATCCATTCTTATTTGTGTCAAAGGTTTGAACATCAACAACATTTCACTGTTAGAGATGATCTATTTAATAACAGGCTGGTCATTCCATCTTCACTGAGAAGTGATGTCAGTAGTGAACTACACCAGGTAAATTCAGGTATGACCAAATGTAAATCCAATGGTCAAGCTTCTGTATGGTGGCTAAGGATCTCAAAACAAATAGAAGATCTACATAACTAACAGTGAAACATGTGCTATACACAGACCTCAACACAGAGTCATTAAATCCTGCTGTCTTCTTTGCTAGACTGTCAGAAATGACTTATTTATGTTAGGTAGATGCTCTTATCTCATTGAAGTGGACTGAGTCTAATAAACTAAATACCATGACCATTGGTGCAGTTGTCAAACATGTTGATATTCTGTCTTTACGGGATCCTTGACATGGTTGTAACTGATAACAGACTGTAGTTTACTAAAGATTGTAATGTCATTTACAGAATACCTTTCAAGAACTGCGTTGGTACAAACAAACTGGCAGAAAACTAGCCGCCAGGATACATGAACATCAACTAGCCACAAAAAGGCATGGCCCATTCTCACTAGTATCCTTACATATGGATGAGGAAGGACACCACTTCGAATGGGACAACACATCCATCCTAGGACAAGCCAAACAGAGTCACGCACAAGAATTCCTAGAAGCATGGCAATCCAACCGGAACTCTATCAACAAACACATTGTCTTGGATCCCATTTACCACCCCCTGAAAAAAAACAGTAAATGACATCATCATAGAAAATGATGTCACCACAGGAAATGACATCACCACCCCAAGAAAACCCAAACATATAAATAGAAAGCAGGCTACACCACCAGTGCTTCATCTGGAGGCTCACTGAAGACGTTACCTAGTATGGTGACGAAACGTCTGAAAACAAACCTTCCAGCTCAGCAAGCAAGCCTATATCCAGGACCTCAACCTGATTTACAAATCTTCTCAAAACTTGCTAACAGTTTACTAAAGATCTGTTTGAGTGTGTTTCAGCCAATTCTGAATTCCAATGTGTAACCAGCTTGCTAATGTGCTCACAGTCAAATGAAAAAAACCAAACACAGGTACCGGTGCACAATCCTTTATCCAAAACACTCAGAACCAGCTGGTTTTCGGAATTCAATATTTTTCGAGTTTCGGAGTAAGTGATTGTTTGATGGTGAAATTTTATAAAATCTTACCAAACAGCAGACTCACTGTGATTACTACAGGCTCTGAGACAGAATTGAGGCCTGCCAGTGCTGGGCCACGCCCACCCATGTTGCATCTGAGTGACATGCATTGAATGGGTGTGGAGTTGGGTTAATTGTTTGCTCGCCAAATAACCTTGTTAATGAGAAAAAAACTTCACGATAAAACCTTCGGATTTTGGAGCTTTTTGGATTTCAGGATTTCGGATAAAGGGTTGTCTACCTATACAAACTTTTGAACCATCTTGAAAGAACGCTAACATCTATACAGGTTTGCTGAACTTATTGATCAATTCTACTCCAATCTGGTTTATCACCATTAGTATTATTAAGGGAGAGAAAGCTAAACACTCACTTACTATCCTTTCAAAAAGGTTGATTCCACAGATGTTTCAAAAACTGGAAGAATGTTTATGTAAATTATAATCTTAGCATGTTACTGTTGATAACTATAGCAGATAGCATTGCACTAAATAGTTGCTATGTTTGGATCTAGAGCAACGAGTATGGATAAGAGATTTTGACAGAAATGGCATGGTGGTGTAAGAATTGACAGAACATTACTATTCTGATCCTTGCGCATTGGAGAGATCAGTGTGCAGAAATTGCAAACCTTATGCCAATACACAGCCATAGCTTATTGCTGCTGCAGAGGGATGAACCTAATGGTTTAACAGCCTGAGCACATTTGTTTACAATCCAAAATTTGAATCGATCATCCTCATGTCAATGATGCACTAACATTTTGAGACCAGCACACCTACCGACCAAAAGAATCATTATGCCTCCAGATCAATTACATTCGTGAAACCAGAGAATTTACAGGGAGGAAAGGTTGCGGTAATTTAAAAGAGGAGAAAATGTCTTGCAGGGAGATGTTGTATAAGAATGTTTGTCTGAAGGGGTTAACTCCAGCTTTGGAATAGCATCTCCCACTGATTATGAATTGCTATCTTTGGGGAGGAGCTAGTCAGTTTGTTTTACTCAGTTCTTTAGCCATGTAGCATCAAACCTCCTAATTCTGCAGCTTTGGCAGCCCAAGAATTTGCCAGACTGTGGGAGGTGATGTGTCTGGATCAGCAGGGGAGTTTTTAAATAATTTTGTTTCTACTCCCGTTCATCTTCTACTGTCTTGAAGGCATTAAGTAGAAATCTTCTTTGTTGCTCTGTAATAGCACTGCAGGTCCTTCAGAAAATCAGAAGCGCTATAGATACCAGACGATAGAAGCTGCCTGAGTGGAGAGTACTGGATGTCAATGTAATAAAAGGTAGTCATTAAAGTAGTGGGCCTCCCCCAGAGGTCCCCAGCATCACTGATGCTGGTCGTCAGCCAATTCGTTCCACGTGACATAAAGAAACTGCTGGAAGCACTGAATGCTGAAAAAGCTATGGGCACTGCTGGCAACATTCCAGCAATAGTACTGAAGACCTGTGCTTCAAAATTTGCAACATCGAGCCAACCTATTCCAGAATAGCTACAAACTGGCCTCTACCCAGAAATTTACCAAGAAAATTACTGTAAATGTACTCAGAAATAGGGCAAATCCTACCTGGCCAATTACCACTCCATCAGACATCAATAAAATGAAGGAAGGTGTTATCAATAGTGCTCTGAAGCAGCAGTTGCTTAGCAGCAACCTGCTCATTGACACTCAGTTTGGGTTGCACCTGTGCAGCTCAGTTGCTGTCCTTATTACAGTCTTGGTTCAAACATGAACAAAAGAACTGAGTTCCAGAGGTGAGATGAGAGTGACAGCCCTTGATATCAAGCCTGTATTTGACTGAGTGTGGCATTAAGGAGCCCTAACAAAACTGGAATCTATGGGAATTAGGGGGCAAACTCTCCACATGTAGAAAGATGGTCGTGGTATTTTGGTAAATGGATGTGGGACTAGCTAGGTAGCTCTTTTGGGAGCTGGTACAGACATGATGGGCTGAATAGCTGCCTCCTGCAGTGTAAAATTTTATGATTCAAGCTGGCAGTCAGTCATCTGAGCTCTAAGTCATCTTTTCAGGAATTCCTCAGGCTAGTGCCTTGGACCCAAACATCTTCAGTTGCTTCATCAACCACCTTCCCTCCATCATTATAAGGTCAGAGGTGGGGATATTTGCCAATGATTGCACAATGTTCACTATTCAAGACACCTTAGACCTTGAAGCAGTCCATGTTCAAATGCAACAAGACCCAGACAACATCCAAGCTTGGGCTGACAAGTGGCAAATAACATTTGTGCCACACAAATGCCAGGCAATGACCATCTTCAATTAGAGACAATCTAACCACTGTCCCTTGACATTCAATAACATTACCATCACTGAATCTCCCACTGTCTATACCCTGGGGGTTAGCATTGACCGGACACTTAACTGGACTTGCCAAATAACGACCACAAGAACGGAACAGAGGCTAAGAATACTTCAGCAAATAACTCACTTTCTAACTCCTGAAAGCCTGTCCACCATTTACAGGGCACAAGTCAAGAATATGATAGAATTCTTACGCTTGCCTAGAAGGGTGCAGCTCCACCTGCACTCGCTTGACATCATCCAGGACAAGAGACGAGTGAGGACTCTGGAGTGTCAGAATCAAAAAGCATAGTGCTGGAAAAGTACAGCAGGTCAAGCAGCATCTAAAGAGCAGGAGAGTCAATGTTTCGGGCATAAGCCCTTCATCGGGGGTGAAGGGGGCTGAGAGACAAATAGGAGAGTGGGAATGGGGGAAAGGTGACTGCAAAGGCGTTTGGTAGATGCAAGAGGGATTGATAGTGATAGGTTGGAGGGGAGAGTGGAATGGATAGGTGGGAAGGAGAATGGATAGATAGTTCAAGGGGGTGGTGCCAAGTTGGAGGGTTGGCTCTGGGATGTGGTGGGGGGAAGGGAGATAAGGAATGGTGAAGTCAACATTGATGCGGTATGGTTGGACGTCCCAAGGTGGAAGATGAGACATTCTTCCTCCAGTCATCGTGTGACTTGGATTTGGCAGTGGAGGAGGCCCAGGACTTTGATGTCTTTGGCAGAGTGGGAAGGGGGGGCTTGGGTTGGCACCATATCTACAAGCATGCACCCCCTCCACCACCAATGCTCAGTAGCAGTAGTGTACAATCTACAAGATGTACTCTAGAAATTCACAAAAGAGCCTTAGATTTACCAAACCCATGTCCACTTCTGTTTCGAAGGAGAAGGTCAGCAGATACATGGGAACACCACCCCCTGCAAGTTCCCCTTCAAGCCACTCACCATCCTGACTTAGAAGTATATCTCCATTTCTTGAATGTTACTAGGTCAAAATCCTGAATTTCCTCCTTAAGAGCATTGAGGGTCAACCTAAAGCACATAGACTATAGCAGTTTAAGAAGACAGCTCATCACCACTTTCTCAAGGGCAACTAGGCAACAGCAATAAATGCTGGCCCAGTCAGAAACATCGAAGTCCCACAAGTGAATAAAAAGATTTTACATTTATATTATTGTCTTTAATGCGGTTAAGCTGAGAGGAAGAGATTGCGGAGATAAGGACAAAGTTCCTGGAGGGATTGAAAACAAGGAAGAGAATTTCTAAATTACAGCATTGCAACATTGAATTCCAATGTAGATCAACAGAGTGATGAACGAAATTTAAAGGAAACAGAATTTTGGAAAAGCTAACGTTTAAAACAGGTGAAAGCTGAGAAAGTGGTCAAAAGAGTATTTGAAATATAAAGTCTTGCAATAATAAAGACAGCAGACATGTTTCAGCAGGGTGGAATCTGGTGTTGTTACAGAAATGGACATAGTCAGGCTTTGTGATGGAGTATATATGGATAGAGGAGCTCATTGTAGTGTCAAATAGTACACAAGGTTACAAATGGTACAATTTTAATTTATTAAAGGGACTGAAAATAATGACAGGCATAATCAGAAAATCAACTGAGATATTGCCTCTTTTATGTACAAGAACTCCTTCTATTGGAAAATGTCTATGACTTCTACATTATCTTCCATTTTTATTTGGGTTATTGATTTTCCAATGGTTTATGGTTATATTAGATTGATGGGAATATCTTATTACAAACATATTAGTAGCTGTTTTCTGCAGGTTGGTGAAATTTTTAACTGTCTGGCATGAAAATGATAATTTCAAAGATCCATTTTGCCTGAGAAGCATTTTGTGACACCTTGTTGTACAATTAAATGTGTCAGTATTGTGATTTCTAGCACAAATATTTAAATTTCAGTTAAACCATTGAGGGATCTGGGTAATGTTTGCTGATGGTGGAGAGAAAGAGAGATAATGTTTTGAGTACAATGTAATTCTTCTTTGGAACTCATTTTCAAAACATTAACTGTTAATTTCTCCTCAGATACTGCAAGGCCTGCTGAGTTTCTCCAGCACTTTCTATTTTTATTTCAGATTTCCATTATTGCAAGATCTTGCTTTTATTTCAGCCAAGTATTGAGTTTGACTTCATTCTCCTACTTGGCCAAACCTAGCTCCTGCCATTATTAAACTGCAAAAAAAAAAGTTCTTCCTTCACTGAAAATGCCAATTGCAGCTTTCATCTTCAGTTTGTTTCACTGGATACGAATTTAGCTAGTCAGGAATTCTGATGAAAGGTCATAGCCCGACTTTGTTCCTGTCTCCACAGATATGCCAGACCAGCTGAGTATTTCCAACATTTTCTGTTTATATTTCAGATTTGTAACAGTATTTTGCTTTTGTATAAAGAATTAGCATTTTTTTCACACTCTATAGGGAGAGGTTATGAAATTGAGATATATTATTTTATTTACTAGTGAGAGTAATGTTTATGATTCATTAACTTGTTTTGTTTTATAAAATCTGTTGCTTTCGAGTTTGAATCTGTCTTCTTGAGAGGAGAATCATATGATATGTTCCAGGTAATTGGGCCGGTTAAGAAGTTCTCCAGATTGTGATTTTTGCCAAATCCACATAAAGATGCTGAACCTGAGAAAATATCTAGGTTGAAATCCAAAACGTGGTCATTTGGTTTCTTCTGTACACTTTCAATATATCTGTAATACTTTGTACTCTGAGAAAAAAAAATTAATGTCTAACTTGCTTAGCCTTCAATAATTCACAATTTTCTCATATCTATCTTGTTACTTACACGAGTTTAACAGCTTCATCAATCTGCTTCAGAACTTGGCATGCTTCTGATTCTAACAATGGTAAGGTATCTAAGTTAGTGACTGAAGCTGCCAGAACATCAGCAAGAAATAATTCATTACTAGATTTATAAATGGACGTTGACTCAACTATGGTAAAAATAGATGACTTTTGCTTGGAGGATTGTTGAAAAGATAATGTGGACTACTGATCTAATAACTAAACCATGTCCAAGCTACAGCAGATCTGAGGAAGAATTAAACAAAAACACATGATTAAGCACAGTGCATAATCCTATACTTACAAGCGTGTGACTGAATCACTGAAATAATTCATGATGCTCGGGGTGAAACTGAAATATTGAGATTTGTGATAAAATATTTTAGAATAGCAGCCATGAAACACTGTTTGGGAAACAAGTCTTTTAATACTTCTTGATACTGAATAATAGGTATGTCGTTAATATTGAGTACAAATCAGTAATAGTAAAGTCAGTCACATTTCTAATGTTTCTAACACTGATTTTATTCTAAATAAAACCGGGAATGATTGGATGAAAGTACAGTTAACAAGATTGCACCTTTTCAGATACACTATCTTTGTTAAAGTGACCCCTCAATGGGGCAAGTCCCATTAGTGATCCTAATACATGTTTCATTGTATAATTCATTTTTATTTCACAAACCATATTGTTATCAGTAACAGTTTCAGTATGTTACAATATTATATTATGAAAGCCTACTCAGAAGAATTAGGAGTTGGCATAAGGTGTGGAGGCAACTTAGGAAGAGAGTTCTGAGAGTTCTGAGGGCCTGTGGCAGCAATGGCACTAAGACTTGAGCCTTTGGGGAGGGAGGCCCACTTACCTTACAGAGATAAGACAACCTTATGGAAATAAGACTTTTAGATTACAGATTACATTACAGTGTGGAAACAGGCCCTTCAGCCCATCAAGTCCACACCGCCCCGCCGAAGCGCAACCCACCCATACCCCTACATTTACCCCTTACCTAACTCTACAGGCAATTAAGCATGGCCAATTCACCTGACTTGCACATCTTTGGAGTGTGGGAGGAAACCGGAGCACCTGGAAGAAACCCACGCAGACACGGGGAGAACGTGCAAACTCCACACAGTCAGTCGCCTGAGGCGGGAATGGCACTAAGTTCTGAGGGCCTGTGGCAGCAATGGCACTAAGACTTGAGCCTTTGGGGAGGGAGGCCCACTTACCTTACAGAGATAAGACTACCTTATGGAAATAAGACTTTTAGATTACAGATTACATTACAGTGTGGAAACAGGCCCTTCGGCCCATCAAGTCCACACCGCCCCGCCGAAGCGCAACCCACCCATACCTCTACATTTACCGGCAGCAGTGCTAACCACTGTGCCAACGTGCTGCCCACTTTTAGATCTGGATGCTTCACACTTCCTTCTTGTCTCTTTACTTTTGTATTTCTGCTTTTTTTTCTTTAATTCTGGTTTTTATGTCTTAATTTTTTTCAATTCATTTTTTTTGTACCTCAGATGATGCCAGAGAATGGGAACTTTGTACACTTTTCACTGTGTTCCTGTACTTCTATACATGAATACATGTGACAATAAAATCTAATTCCATTGTAAAAAAATGGATTGGGATACTCTGTGATATTCAATACAAGTTATTGGTCTTCAGCGAAAAGTCATTGTTTGTTTTAACGGAATTGGAGCAGTGAATGCTAGCCTACTTGGCTGTCTATATCAGAGTGTTTTAGTCTGGAAATGATGCCAATCTCCATCAATGTTGGTAGCAGCCCTATCAGTTCTGTAGCAACAACCTCAGTGATTGACCCAACAATCAGGAATCTAATAATGATGTGACTGTGCTGAACTGCTCATTTTTAAAATGACTGGTGTTAATTAGGACTGTGCTTCAAAGGGCAGTACACGCACCATACAGTAGCAGAACACTTAAAGGTGTGCAAAAGTTGTCATTTTCTAGAGTAATTTTTAAATAGGGGGATGAATATACGGGCGGCACGGTGGCAACGGGTGGCTCAGTGGTTAGCACTGCTGTCTCACAGCGCCAGAGACCCGGGTTCAATTCCCGATTCAGGCGACTGACTGTGTGGAGTTTGCACATTCTCCCCGTGTCTGCGTGGGTTTCCTCCGGGTGCTCCGGTTTCCTCCCACAGTCCGAAAATGTGCAGGTTAGGTGAATTGGCGGTGCTCAATTGTCCGTAGTGTTAGGTGAAGGGGTAAATGTAGGGGAATATTCAGCGTGTCGGTGTGGACTTGTTGGGCCGAAGGGCCTGTTTCCACACTGTAAAGTAATCTAATTTAATCTAATATAACCAGAACTCAATTGTCCGTAGTGTTAGGTGAAGGGGTAAATGTAGGGGAATGGGTCTGGGTGGGTTACGCTTCAGCGTGTCGGTGTGGACTTGTTGGGCCGAAGGGCCTGTTTCCACACTGTAAAGTAATCTAATTTAATCTAATATAACCAGAAGACAAGTAAGCAACAGAAGAGTAGATTAATCCAATTTATCCCTTGACCAACAACATTTCTTCATTTATATGAGTGATCATCTCAATCTGAAATGCTAGCCCTGTTTTTTCTCCCTAGTTGCCCTTCCTTTGTAGTTCCAGTACTTTTTTTTTGTATTATTTTAGATTTCCAATATCGTGCAGTATTTTGCTTTACAAAGCAGATTAACTAGTCATTATCACCCTACTACTGGGAGCTTACTGTGTGCAAGTTAATTGCCCATTTCATCCATTGCTGTTAAACTTTGCTGTTAAAATGCAATTAGAGTAGTTTGGTGTTTGTTGGTCAGTGTCAGGTTTGCCAACGAAAATCCAATTTTTTTTGAAGACTAATGTTTTTTTAACCAATTTAAAAGTCAGAATGTGATTCGCTTTTTATTTTACAATTGCTGGCAATAAAAGCATTTTTTTACAGGTCAAATTATGCAATAGGCAGCTGGAAATTCAGCTAATAATTTTCCTCATTAATTTTGTTTTAGCTATACTTGAGCCCACTTCTGATATCTATAGCGTTAAATACAACTCCATTTTATCTCATCAAACTAGATTTTAATTGGTGTATAAATCTACCACTAGATTGAAGAAGTTGATTCAACAATATAAATAAAAGAGTCAACTCAGAAGTGTTGATTGTTGAAATCCAGAATGAAATATTGCCAGCATGAAAATAGCTCTGATTTGGCAGCCTTCGGTCTGATCCAGAGGGTTGCTGAACCAGATCTAGAATGCATGGTATCGGTTGGTGCTCCAATGTAGAACGAATGCTGTGATGTATTCACCCAGGTATTTCCTTCCATTTGAGATCTAAAATAAAGACTTTAATTTCAGTGCCGTGGAAGGCATTCAAGAAAACAAGAAAAGTAAGGAATTCTCCTTATGCTGTGACCAAGTTTCCTGTCATACAGTCATTGAGATGTACAGCATGGAAACAGACCTTTTGGTTCAACTTGTCCACACCGACCAGATATCCTAAGTTAATCTCGTCCCATTTGTCAGAATTTGGTGCATATCCCTCTAAACCCTTCCTATTCATATACCCATCGAGATGCCTTTTATGTGTTGTAATTGTACCAACCTCCACCACTTTCCTGAAGAAGGGCTTATGCCCGAAACGTCGATTCTCCTGCTCCTTGGATACTGCCTGACCTGCTGCGCTTTTCCAGCAACACATTTTTCAGCTCTGATCTCCAGCATCTGCTGTCCTCACTTTCTCTTAGTTGATTTCCACCACTTCCTCTGGCAGCTCATTCCATACATGCCCAATGAAGACCCAAAAAAATCAATGGTCACTAATTTCATTGTCATTGAGAGTTCTGGTTGTAGTACTTGTTCCATTTTGCCTATAAATTACCTTTTGAAATTTGTGATTTATGATATTAAGCACTTGCGCATTTTTTTGATTGGCAAGATACAATTAAATTTAAGCTGTCATTTATGAGCCATCCCTTCAACTTAAAAAGTTTAAAAAGTTCCACCAAGTGTGCTGTTGTCTGATAATTCAATTACCTGAAGTTTTTGTGTTTAGAGTGAAATAGGATGGATAATCTAGCATTTTATTGTCTGTTTTATACAATGCTTGAAGTGAAATGTGGAATGTGGTATTCACCAAAGATCCTCAGACAGCACCTTCCAAACCCACGACCACTTCCATCTAGAAGGACAAAGCAGCAGATACATGGGAACACCATCACCTACATATTCCCTTCCAGATCACTCATCATTCTGACTTGGAAATATATTGCTGTTCTTTCACTGTCACTGGGTCAAACTCCTAGAATTCCCATCTACAGCATATTAATAAAGCTCAAACAGCAACACCTCATTTCTGGACTTGGTCAAGTTTAGATCATGATGAATGCTTCCTTTTTTAAAAACTGATGTATTTCTGTTTCAGTCCTTCACTTTCCATTCTGATAACTACTGTCCAGCCACTCTCAACTCAACTGTATACATATTTTGCTTGTCTACCCATTACTGTGGAATGTTTTACCCATTTAAACCTTCCTCCCTCAATGCTACCATAGGCCTCCCTTCTTGTTTTTCCTGTTTAGAGACCCTCACAGCTGCACTTCCTCACCTTGCACAGCCCTTATCCCCACCTCCTCCAATTCTCCATTGCTTTCCCCCC
>NC_057738.1:3798343-3808874 GCF_004010195.1 Chiloscyllium plagiosum | reverse complement strand
CCTCACTCCAGAGACCCCCCCCCCTCCATAGGGAGTGAGCCTCTCTGCAGCAGTCACCCCGAGCCCGAGCCGGAGCCCAGCTTGGCCCCGCCCCCTGGTGCCTGGCCCCGCCCCCTGGTGCCTGGCCCCGCCCCCCGGCCTGGCTGGCTCGGAGTGAGCAGCCAATGAGGAGCGGCTTGGTGAGCGGCGGCGGCCTGTCAGTGAGCGGGGACAGGCGGACACAGGGACACTCACTCACTCAGACAGACAGACGGCCGGCCGGGCTCGGATGCAGCAGCGACTGAGTTGGGGCCCGGACCGGACGGGACCGGCTGGAGGAAGGGCGGCTGTCTGCCAGGCTCTGAGTAAGCGGGCGGGCTGAGGGTTCACAAGGCGCGGCCGCCGTTCCGGGATTCCGAGCCTCCTCCATCCGGGCTTCGGGGCCCGATCCCGAGCCTCTCAAGGCCCCATTACACATCCGCCCAGGCTCGGGGCTCGGCCTAACCCCCCTCCCACCCCTCCCTTTCCTTCACAGATCCGCACCCATGGCCGGGCTGTCGGCGACGCACGGAGAGTCGGCCCTCAACCTCCAGGAGAAGGGACTCACCGAGCGCTTCAAGCGGCTCTACCCCGCTGTCAACGAGCAGGAGACGCCGCTGCCCAGATGCTGGAGCCCAAAGGATAAGTACAGCTACATCGGCTTGTCTCAGAACAACCTGCGAGTCCATTATAAAGGTAAGCGGACGGGCCCTGGCACCCAGGGGCGGCTTGACACTGGTACTGAGCTCAGCTAAAGAAAGGGCAAACAGGGTGGGATGGCAGCCTCAGCCTACAGGCACCGACCACTGGGACAGGCCCCTGGCCTCTCATAGCAACAGTAACACTAATAGAGAGGCCAGCAAATACCTATACAGGGGTCAGGCCTCACACTTCACTCACACACAACTGTCTGGAATAAGGCGAGTGCCAAAGACTGATTACAGGCACCGACCTAGGAACAGGCCAGGACTTGTAGACAACAGTTTGGAACATAGACTTCCGTACACAATAAGGAAATGAGTTGGGGTGGGGTGGGAAGGTGGTGTCGGGCCTTGAACATCATGTCCATAAATGACATCTGGGCCATGGCCTGTTGAGATTATTTGTTGAACGCTATCAAGAACATTCAAATATTTACTTTTACTTGACTATAAAAGGGCCCTAAGTTGTCGAGAAAGATCTCATCCGAAAACGTACCTAAAAATACACGTAAGTAGAAAACAAAGCTACTTGCACGAAAGATCTCTCTGGATAGACATGGCCCTAACTGGTCAATGATTTTGTGAAATTTGGATCACCAGTTAAGTATTACTGAGAATATGTATGTAAAATACTTTTTTAAAAAGACATAGATTATGGTGAATCAAATATGTGATAGAGGAACTATTTTGCAAGTGTCAGTGACATTTAGCATATAAATGGCACATAATGTGAACAACTGGTAACTTCAGTTTAAAAAAAATCTTAAACAAAATGAAGGCCTTTATCCTCCAACCAGGGATGTGAAAGCAAGAACGAATCAATACTGACTGTTAGGGAAAAGCAATGTGTTGCAGTGCAACCTTTCTCATGTTTTCAAAAGTGAGGGAAAGAGCCTAGCTCTTAATTCAGTATGAACAGGATGAGTGATTCCCATTGAATATTTGTTTGTGTCCTGAGTAAGAAGAAATTGGCAAGTGGGCTGAGTTCTTAAGGATCTTGTATGCAAACCCCACTGAATTTCTGTTTTGTTAAGCTGAACGATCCAAAGGCTAGGGTATGTTGAAAACTGGGAGGGATAGAGAAAAAGGCTAGAACCAGATTCTTTCAGAACACAGCTTCTAAATATTAATTTCATGGCTGTGTGTTTCCAAACAATGTTAACTGGCTCAGAGCCAAGAATTTTATAACAATAATTTTGGATAATTTTTGTTCACTCACTTTTTTGAAGTGGTCCTGTTACAGTGCCAAAGTGAAGCTGGCAACAAGTCCCAAATTTTCTTTAATGTGTTTTTTAAAAAAAATCTAATCACAGCTTTGAATTCTTTGACCATATTTCAGTGTGTTTTGTCTGTGAATTCTGGGTAACCTTATTTTCTTAATCTGTTAAATTTACAAAATCTAATTATCAGAATGAAGTTAATGTTATAATTTCCTTCGTATATCCTGCTAAACTTTTTTTTAACACATCTTGTAGCCTCCTTTCCCCTATGTACTCAGATGTCAGAGTAATATTATCTGTGCTTTTCATTTGAGATAGCATTACTCAGTGATGTCATTTAACGCAAAATGTTCCATTCTGCAGAATGACACCAAAGCACAACTGCAATTGTTTATCAAGTAAATTATTTAGACAGTAGAGTACTGTATCTGTTGCTTCTCAGTGACCACTTAGTAACAAATCTTTTTTAAAGACTTGACATAGTCTCTTAACGTCGAAGGTGCCTTCGGACCTCCTAGTTAGGTAATGTCAAGTGTTTGTGTATTGCAGTAACAGAACTTAAAGTTTTGGGAATGAAATTCTAAAGATTAGCTGCATTTTGTTCTTTGGTTTTGCACTCTAGGTAAATCTGCTCATCTACAAATAATACCAGGGATCTTTAATTTCTATTTGAACTGCTGGAACATAATCGAATCTTGCTTTCATCCAAAGTGCAGAACTTCTCATAAAACCTTTGGACCATACTGAAGTCGCAGCTGGCTTTGTACTCAAGTCCCTGAATGAGGTTTGCATTCTCAACCTTCAGAATTCAGCTAAAACCAAGTTGACACCTCACCATGCAGTATCCACGAAATTAATTATTCTGTAGGCACTCAGTCGGATAAAATGATGTAAAGTCGGGCTGTTTTACTGCATATGCTGACAATGTCAAAAATTTGCAGATGCTGGACATCTGATTGTCTCTAGCATTTTCACTTATAGGTCAGAGAGCATTTGAGAATTTTATTGAAATTGAAATTTCAAACATTTAGATGAGCCACATTTCAGATATGTGGCTTTTCTGAACTAGTGACTATTTCTAGCTATTTGCCATTTAATCCTATAAGTGCCAGATGATATAATCATAAGTGTGATTGGTTGAGGAGGGAGTATGACTAGATCTCCCAGTCAGCGTTGGAAACTTTTATTTTCAATTCTGATTGGACAAGACAAGAATAAACTTGCCTTTGAAGATTTCTCCATGCAAACGTCTGGGACAGGAGCAATCCCATCTACAGCAGCTTAATACAGTTCAGGAATCCTCGCAAGTAATAACAAAGTGGATCAGCATTGAAACTCTGCTCTTTTTGACGTGAACCGTTGTATTCCAAGATATGATCATCTGGCAGCCATTGAGAACTGATTTTAAAACAGGTGATTGTGTAAATGGGAGAGTGTGATAGGTGAGTCCAAGTAGGTACCAGAAAATGAAGTATAAGATGGCAGGTAGATGGTTGTGGGGAATGCAATCGGGGCTGTCAGGATGGATCTTGTCGGGGGGGGGGGGGTGTGGCAGGCTGGAGAGGGGATGAGTTAGGCCAGATTAGTACAGATCAGGGGACATTCGATGCAGTGGGTAGCTCGAGATGAGATGGAGTGGCAAGGTCAGTGTCAATGAATGGGAAGTCCTTGTAGGTTTGATTTCCTCTAACTTTCCATGGCCAAATATTAATAAAAGTAATCTGGAACTCTCTAAAGTCTCTGACTCTTAACACAGAGTTAGATACCTTTTTGGAGTGTTGTGGATGCTGGATAAAGTTGGAAATTTCAACTTCTTGGACAATTCCTGCTTAGTCAGTACATCAGGAGTTTTGCAATAGTCCCAACATGCATCTTCCAGAGTACATCTGGTCTCGTACTGTCTGGACTGATATCCAGACCAACAGTACTTTCTTAAATAAATAACTTAGATTATCCAGTCGTTCATTCACTTTGTTTGTAACATCATTTTCCACCTTTGCCAGTCTATGTAGCTGCCCTTAAAGACTTTTTTTTTATTCTAGAACCAATTTGCTATTCATCTTGCTACATAACTCTGATCATAGTTATCAGTTTACTTCATGATACATTTTCAAAGATCATTAGAATCCCTACAGGTCAGAGAGGACGCTTGGACCATCAAGTCTGAAACCAATGTCTGAAGAGCAAGCTATCCTGCATTTACCATAGGTAATCCTCCTAATCTGTGCATCTTTGGACACCATGGGGCAATTTATCATGGCCAATCCATCTAAACAGCACACCGTTTCAAAGTCCAAATATGTTTTATCTAATGCATTACCTTTTTCCAGTCTTGCTGTTACTTCAAAGAATTTAGTAAGGTTGGTTAGATGTTGTCCTTCCCCTTTAAAATCTTAAGTTAGCTTCTCTTTTATATTTTCAGCTAATGTTTTTCTCTTACCTCTTTGAATAAAGACTCTCTCATCTTTCTTATCATTGATATTCAGCTAGTTTTTTGGATGTGTTCTGTCTCTCTCCTTTGAATATAATATTGCTAGTTGTCCATCATTCCTCTGGCATAATTCCCAATTGTAATGAATTTTGTACACATATTACTACTTCTTCTACAATTTTAAAAAAAAGAATGAATCCAGTCAAGTCAAGCAAAGGTTTTATCTTTGCTTCACTTGATTAGTTTATTATTTGTCATCTCCCTACACTCCAGATCACTTTCTGTCTTAAATATTTTCATATTTTTTGGCTTCTCTTCTAATGCGTTATCTACTTTGGTCTCTTTGGTGAATAATGAAGCAAAGTCACTATTCAATATTTCTGCAATTTTGCTGTCATTACTTCTGAGTTTTCCTTCTGTTGCTTAATCCCTATCCTGAGGATTTTTTGTCTGAAAATACTACTTTTCTGTTACTTGAAAGTTAAATTTGTCATTTTTGCTTTCCATAAGTTTTTTTTAAAAAAATGCTGTCTTTGCTAATCTATCATTTCACTTTTGTCATCCTCTCTGGTTACCAACTTTGTTTTTTATATCTTCAATTTTACCTTAATCCTTAATTCTTTATACATCTAAAGTGTTTCATTATTGGTTAGTTTGTTCATGTTTTTTAACTGAATATGTTTTTCCTAAACTAAAATAGATTTCATTTTCTAAGTATTTCCCCATCTGCTGTTCATTATTTTCCCTCTGAGATTTCTTCAGATCTATTCTTGTCCCTTAATATCTACCTGTTTTTCCTGTCATGTATTGTTGTGGTCTTTCTCTTACTTACGTTTTCTCAATCATTAATTTAAACTTGTTATGATCACTGTTGCCTAGATGCTCCCCTATACTTACTTTTCTTATCTGCTCTGGTTCATTTCCAATTACTAGATCTAGCAGTGAATCCTGTCTGGTTGGGCCTCTTGCATTCTAGGTAAGAAAGGAGTCCTGAAAAAAATGTTTTTGTATTTGGGAATTCGATTTTTGTTTTACTTGTAGAATTGTCAGGGCCCGTTGTAACAATTATAGTGAATCATAAATGAGTGGTTTCACTAATAAATTATTGAACAGGGTTGATCTATGTAATTCTGTTGATTAATTGAAGTCAATGTTTTTTGAAAAAAAAAGATAAATTTTATGACATTGGATTTTACTACATGTTTAGAATATTGAGTTTTTAAAATTTTTTTATTAAATTGTCATTATACACTGGGCTCGTGGCAAGATCGTCATGAAATAGCATACAGCAACCCTTAATGAAACACATCTATATTTGCATCTAAGTGGCACAGTGGAGTCAGATTTAAGGTTAGAAAGAGAAAGAAATAGACATATTAAATGGGCAATAGCCAGGGACTCCAACATCCCATGAGGCATTTTTAAAAGAATTCTGAATGTTGCAAGCATTCAGAATGTATTTTTGCACCAGTGCATGGAAAGTTTGTTTATGTTACTGCAACAAAACAAGTCTTTCACATGGTGCATGTGGCATCCCAATTATCGTGGTTTTATTTGTGATTATGTAAAATCATTTAACATTGATTTGGGCTGATCTTAATTGATTTGTCTCTACTAGACTAACCTGATCGTCCATTAAGGTATTTGGAATGATGAAACACCCAAATATATCTATTAAAATCCATCGAACTCTTGTGCATTTCACAGAATTTCTGCACTTCTGCCAGAAATGTTAGATGCTAATACAAAAGCAAACTACGATAGATACTGGAAATCTGAAATGAAAATGGAAAATGCTCGGCATTCTCAGGAGATCAGGCAGCATCTGTGTAGAAGGAAACAGTATTTGAGGTTAAGGACCTTTTCACTAGAACTGTTATGGCTTTGTTTGTATTGTACTATACATGCCTTATTTGATCGTAAAATCTAAGAATGATCAAGCCTACGCTACCATGCAACAAGATCATGTCTGATCTGATCATGGCCTTAACTTTCCTGCTTGATCCCCCAAAGCCCTTGATCCTTAGCAGATCAGAAATATGAATCTGCCTTGAATATATTCAGTTATTCAGCCTGCAGAATTCTGTCACAATCCCAAAGACTAATCGCCCTCCAAGAGAAGAACTTCCTCCTTGCACCCATCTTTAAATGAGAGACTCTTTATTTTTGAACTGCTCCTGCTAGATTCTCCCACTAGTGCATTGTTATTATGTCCTATCATGTTACCTTCTATAGATGTTATGTTTTGTATTCCTTTGATATTTTGAATCATCTTGTCAGGGCTTTTTTTTTTGCAATTTAAGCTTTTGATTTGTGAATGCAACAGTAAAACCAATTGTGAAAGCATCCACAATGTGCATCATTTTTGCTTTGAAAAATATTATGTTGAAATGAATATTTCCTGTGGTGTTATATTAAATAGCACAGTATTTTAGAGGAAATTGGTTTTAGTCGTTAAGGTTTTTAGGGCCCTTAGTATTTTAAAGTATCAACCTATATGTACAAATTATGGTGGGGACACTTGACCATTTTAATTTTTAGTGGTGGAGGAATTGGCAAGAGTAGTTAGGACGGAGAATAAAGTGGAAGTATTTTACAGAAATAACTGAATGTATGGTTCTTGGCATTGTTATCTAATTACACACAAATTGCTAATTTCCCTTTTTAGCAACCATGTTAGATGAGATGAGTCGCTACCAATCTGAAACTCTGCAATCAAATAATCTTATCTTTTGTCACATTGGGAATAGAATAATTTTGGATGGGGTGCTAGAATCTGTAATAGGTGTGATAATTTGCCTTTTAAAATAATTTGCCCTCAATTATGGTTTATCTGCTGCCACTGCTTTCGTCATCTGATGAGTCTTTCTTTTTAGACACTTTTCTTATTTCATGCTGCAGTAGATCTTATAATTGCATCACCTCCCACTCCCTTTTACTGCATAATCGTTTTGAGCTCCTCTCCCTCAGTGGCTACTGTTAAGTTTACAGTTGAAGTCTGTTTCTAAACTTTCTCTAATTTCCCAAATAAATATTAACACTCTTGTGCTTTGATAAGGATGCAAGTGAGCCACTTTATCACCTTAAATTCATGGGATGTGGATGTTGCTGTCAAGGCTAGTGTTTGTTGCCCATCCTTGATCAATCTTTAACTAAGTGGCTTGGTCAGTCGGTTCAGGGGATAGTTAAGAGACAGCCACATTTACTTTGGAATTGCACAGGTGCCAATCTTGGTAAGGATTTCTGATTTCTTTCTGTAAAAGAAATTAGTGAATCAGATGGATTTTAACAATCATCTATGATAGTTACCATTATTGAGACTGACTTTCAATTGCAGATTATTAATTGAATGTAAATTCCACAAGCCATCATGAAAGGATTTGAACCCATGGTCCCATGACATAAATTAGCCTGGTCCTCTGTATTACTTGTCCAGTGAAATTATCGAGGAGAAAGTGAGGACTGCAGATGCTGGAGATCAGAGCTGAAAATGTGTTGCTGGAAAAGTGCAGCAGGTCAGGCAGCATCCAAGGAACAGGAGAATCGACGTTTCGGGCATAAGCCCTTCTTCAGGAATCAGGATTCCTGAAGAAAGGCTTATGCCCGAAACGTCGATTCTCCTGTTCCTTGGATGTTGACTGACCTGCTGCGCTTTTCCAGCAACACATTTTCACCAGTGAAATTATCACCAGGCCATCACCTCCACAATGCCATTTGGAAATGCGAGTCCTGCAGAACTGAGTTTTTAAGGTACTTTAAGTTCTAGGATCCATGGTTATGAATGATGTTTTCTATTTTTAAGATTTGTAGCTCATATTGATGATAAGTCTGTAAGTTTGCTCACTGAACTTGAGGGCTTGTTTTCAGACGTTCCGTCACCATGACTAGATAACATCATCAGTGAGAGTCTCTGGTGAAGTGCTAGTGGTATGTCTGGCCTCTCTATTTATAATTCTTGGTTTCTTAAGGTGGGTAATGTCATTTCTGTTTTTTTTTTCAAGGGAACGTATTGACAGGATCTAAATTGATGTGTTTATTGATGGAGTTCTGGTTAGAATGCCATGCCTCTAAGAATTCTTGTACGAATCTTTGTTCCGCATGTCCTAGGATATGTGTGTTCTCCCAGTCAAAGTGATGTCCTTCTTTGTCTGTATGTATGGAAACGAGTGATAGTGGGTCGTGTCTTTTGGTGGCCAATTGGTATTCGTATATCCTCGTGGCAGGTTTCCTGTTAGTTTGTCCAATTGTATCTTGTAAATGACATTAGTTTTGCTGGTGGTATCTAATGCATCCTATAGGTTAATTAGTCGCTGTTTAAGTGTGTGTGTGTGTGTAGGTTTGTGGGCTACCATGATGCCAAGGGGTCTGAGTAGTCTGGAACTCAATTCTGATATGCCTTTGATGTAAGGTAGTGTGGCTATAGGTTTTGGTTGCATTGTGTCTGCTTGTTTGGGTTTGTTTCTGAGGAGTCAGTTGGTTGTGTTTATTGGTTACACATTTTTCTTATAAATATTGTACAGGTATTTTTCTTTTTGTAGTTCTTGGGTGCTGCAGTGTGATGTCTTGATGCAGCTCAGTTTGTGTGTATTGGGATGATTGCTTCTGAATTTAAGTATTTGGTCCGCGTGTGTTGTTTTTCTGTAGACGCTGGTTTGAAGCTCTCTGTTAACTGTACGTTCACCTGTCACGTATAGGAATGGAAGTCTGTTGTTGTTCTCCTCCTCTTGTGAATTTTATGCCTGTTATCTATTCAGCCTCCTCTTGTGAATTTTATGCCTGTTATCTATTCAGAACTTAGTAGTCAATATCTTCCTATTACAATGGTTTAATGTTGGTTAGTGAAGGCTCAACTGATATGACCCACAAGGGTAAAACCTGGTCATTCAGTGAGCTTCTAAAAACATTGACATTGTTCTATTTTTGCTCACATGCAAACTCACTTAATTTAATAAAATTATCATTGATTTTTGTTTCTGAACTGAGAAGGAAATTACATCTTTTTATAGATTTACTGAAGTAGAATTTTGTAATCATGGAGGAATGCAGGGTTTTGAATCGTTAAAGTTGATTTTTTGGGAGATAGTCAACACTCAAGAATCTTAGAATGAATTTAGCAGAAAATAAGACCATTTGGCGCATAACCCACCTTGCCCTGCCTTTTCTATGTAACATTACCATTTTGTTTTTAATCTGCAGTCTATTACCAAATTTTCTTGGTATCATTTCCCCATCATAGACTGTAAGAGTGAATTCTAGATCATAGCCTCACCCCCTCCTGATTTTGAACAAATGTTCTCTCATCCTTCTCAAGAAGAATGATCTCAGCTTCACCCATTTGTAAAACTGAAGTCTGTTATCTCTGGAATTCAAAGTTTGTGAGAAGATTTGTAGCTCGGGTGCTCGTTGCTGTGGTTCTGTTCGCCGAGCTGGAAGTTTTTGTTGCAAACGTTTCGTCCCCTGTCTAGGTGACATCTTCAGTGCTTGGAGCCTCCTGTGAAGCGCTTCTGTGGTGTTTCCTCCGGCATTTATAGTGGCCTGTCCCTGCCGCTTCCGGTTGTCCGTTTCAGCTGTCCGCTGTAGTGGCCGGTATATTGGGTCCAGGTCTATGTGTTTGTTGATGGAGTTTGTGGATGAGTGCCAAGCTTCTAGGAATTCCCTGGCTGTTCTTTGTTTCGCTTGCCCTATAATGGTAGTGTTGTCCCAGTCAAATTCATGTTGCTTGTCGTCTGCGTGTGTGGCTACTAGGGATAGCAGGTCGTGTTGTTTCGTGACTAGTTGATGTTCGTGGATGCGGATCGTTAGCCGTCTTCCTGTTTGTCATATATACTGTTTTGTGCAGTCCTTGCATGGGATTTTGTACACTACGTTAGTTTTGCTCATGCTGGGTATCGGGTCCTTCGTTCTGGTGAGTTGTTGTCTGAGAGTGGCTGTTGGTTTGACTTCCTAGCAGCACTAGAATGCACACTCAGGAACAATGGACTGACAGAAGAGACACAACAAACAGTGAGACAAAGTATCGTACCCCTGATAACAAGGAAAAGACAAACACATAACCTCAACACCAAGGAGAGGGAAGCACTAAAATCACTAAGAAACGATAAGAACATAATCATACTACCAGCAGACAAAGGCAGAATGACGGTCATCCTGGACAAAGCAGA
>NC_057738.1:3761174-3797591 GCF_004010195.1 Chiloscyllium plagiosum | reverse complement strand
CCACTATAAATGCCGGAGGAAACACCACAGAAGCGCTTCACAGGAGGCTCCCAAGCACTGAGGATGTCACCTAGACATGGTACGAAACGTTTGCAACAAAAACTTCCAGCTTGTCTAACAGAACCACAGCATCTCTGGAATCATTGCAGTGCATGTTTTCTACACACTATCCAGTGCCTTTACTTCTTTCCTAAAATGTGGTTCCCAGAATTTGACACACTAAACTCGTTGAGGTTAAACCAGAACTTTATAAATGTTCACCATAGCCTTGCTTTGTGCTCGCTCTCAATAAAACCCAGGATCCTTTTGTGCATTATTAATAACTTTCTTAACCATCTGACTGACTTGTCCACACATTCCTGCATGTTCCTCTTCACCTCTATTCCCTTATAGAGTTGTACCCTTCACTTGGTTTTGCCATACATTTTGATTGAAACAAGGAATAAGTTCTAAGTTACGGTATTCCTGCATGTTCCACTATAAATGCCGGAGGAAACACCACAGAAGCGCTTCACAGGAGGCTCCCAAGCACTGAGGATGTCACCTAGACATGGTACGAAACGTTTGCAACAAAAACTTCCAGCTTGTCTAACAGAACCACAGCATCTCTGGAATCATTGCAGTGCATGTTTTCTACACACTATCCAGTGCCTTTACTTCTTTCCTAAAATGTGGTTCCCAGAATTTGACACACTAAACTCGTTGAGGTTAAACCAGAACTTTATAAATGTTCACCATAGCCTTGCTTTGTGCTCGCTCTCAATAAAACCCAGGATCCTTTTGTGCATTATTAATAACTTTCTTAACCATCTGACTGACTTGTCCACACATTCCTGCATGTTCCTCTTCACCTCTATTCCCTTATAGAGTTGTACCCTTCACTTGGTTTTGCCATACATTTTGATTGAAACAAGGAATAAGTTCTAAGTTACGGTATTCCTGCATGTTCCAGCATATTCTGTGCTCTACAGATCTTTTCTTTACTTCCTAACAGTTTGTGACCCCCGCCCCCCAAAAATTCCAATGCACTTGCTCCAATTTTTTTTTTCAAAAGAATCAGCATTTTGCTTTTCAGTGTGTTTTCTTTTACTTGGCCACCTTTGAATCCATGATCTCAATGTCTCTTTTACTTGAGGCTTCAACTTTGCTGACAAGACTTACGCAACACTTCAGCAAACACCATTTTGAAAGTCCGTGTACAGCATATCAACTGCATTACCCTCATCAACCCTTTTTGTTATCTCATTAAAAATCTCAAATTAGGTGAATTCAATTGCCGTTAACAATTGTGCTGGATTTCCCTAATTATCCACATTTGTCTATGTGTCTGCTAATTGTGTCCTAGTTGTCATTTGGAATAGCTTTCCCACCACTGAGATGAGACTGACCTGTATGCAGCTATTGTCCTTGTACCCTGTTTTGAACAAGGCTGTTAGATTTGCAATGTTTTAAACATTATTTTCACCATGAGTGAAATATCTTTTTGAATTGTATGAATTTATTAATATTAATTGCATTGAGAGTTGTTTATTTTCCCTCTCGTTATCACATCTTGAATTATTGCTGCTGGATGAATCCATTAGTTTGAAAAACCCTTAAATATTGGATTATAACTTTCACAGGTAGTAAGTTGAACTTGATGTGTAGTAAGGGACATTTGCAGAACATTGTTTTGTGCAAGAATATTTTATTGTTTTTATCAAGTTCAGTAGATTAGGAAGTAATTTTCATCACAAAATTTTTGTAACAAGAAGACTCTAGACCTACACATTCCAAATAAACGATAGAGGAACAAGGGAATTTTGGAATACAAATACGTCAGGTTAACAATGCTATTTTTTAAAAAAAATCAAACTAAGCATTGGACTTTATTTCTCAAGGGATGTGATTTAAAAAGTAGTTACGCCCAGCCTATACCTAGTCTTGGTTAACCACACTAAAAGTACTTTATGCTGTTGTGGCTGAGATTTCTACTCTTAAAATCTAAAAAAGGACTAAGGCAACTTAACCTATCAGACCATTGCGTGCTGTCTCATTAGAGAGAGACTGGGTTAATTGAGGGTCACACTCAGATGAGGGGAGAGTTAACAATGAGGGCACTTCGTGATAATCTCATCCAGTGCCTGAAGTGAACTGTATGTAGATGTCTTGGAAAGTGTGCAGAAAGCATTGCAAGGTATATGTGCAAGGGAAGTATGATGACTTGGTTATTTTTGTCTGGGGGGGGGGAGGGGTTTTGGTGGTGCTGGGGGGAAGAAGCAGGCTGAAGGAGACCTAATAGAGATTTTTAAAATGATGAAAAATGTTGATAGACAACAGCTTCTGATTTCACTGAGAAGGAACACAAAGGCTACAAATGTTTTTTAAAAAAAGCCACCAAGAAATCCAAATAAGGAATTTAGGAGAAAATGTTTCCCTTTGGAATTGTGAGAATGTGAAATTTGCTACCATGGGGAGTGCCTGAAATGAGCTGTATCAACACATTTAAGGGAAAGCCACACAGAAGATATTTATGAAAAGTAAAGTTGCTATTGTCCTAATGGACCACAGGGCTTCTATCTTAATAGAGAAAGAGATTACTGGTCACCAATGCTTAGTTTGGGTTCTACCAGGAACATTTGGTATCAGACCACATTCCAGGTGATATGAGCATGTCTTCCCTTCACATCAAGGCGTCATTTGATCTTGTATAGCATCAAGGAAAATTGCAAACTTCATCTTATTGGGAATCTGAGGAGTGCAGGGGAGCTCTCCACTGATTGGAGAGCACAAAGGATGATGGTGGTGGTTGTTAGAGACCTGTCATTTTAGCCTCAGTGCATTGTTTGCAGGGGTTTCTCAGATTAATACCCCATGCTCAGCTGTCTTCAGCTACTTCATCAATGACCTTTCCTCTTAAAAACCCTCAGCCTTGAAAATAATCTTGTGGCAGTATTCAGGTTCTTTCCCCGAGGTTTCACATACGAGATGCAATTCGCAAACACTAACTTGTGCAAACAGTTAGTTAATTAAAACCCATACAGGCTAGGTGACTCCCTTTGACCCTGTTCACAGGTGTGCGAAGTCGAGTCAAAAGAGGAAACCCACACAGACACTGGGAGAATGTGCAAACTCCATGCAGACAGATGCCTGAGGTGGGAATTGAACCGGGGTCTCTGGCGCTGTGAGGCAGCAGTGCTAACCACTGTGCCACCCAACCACTGTGCCACCGTGCTGCCCATCCTCGGAGATAATGTAAATATAAATGCCCTAATCTTGGGGAACCATTATGCAAATTATTTCTTGACTTCGTGATTTCCCCAAGACAGTGTAGGTGTGACATGCTTCAGTATCAGGGGATGATTACCAAAACAAATTTGATTGCCTGGGGATGGCTATGAAAGCATTTCTGAATGGAAGGGACTGAGTGAGAATTTAATTTGATGATAGCAGTAGAATGGTAATAAATGGCTGCCCAAATGAAGTGTGAATAACAAATGGTAGTCATCTAAATTCCTGCATGCTGTCTGTGAGACAAAGTTGCCCCCACTCACTTTCAGAATATTCAGCTTCTTGGAGAAAGATAGTACAATTTAACATTACATGAATGTCCAGAGAGAGAATACAATTTAATCTTTTAAACATTAGTGGTTGCAGGATTCTAAGCCTCTGACCTGCTGTTCTAGCCACTGTACTTGTATTCAGTTCAGTTTCTGGACATTGGTGGCCTCCAGGATGTTGTTAGTTATATCCTTTTTGTTAGGAGATGGTCATTGACTGGCAGTTGTATGCCACAAATATTACATGCCATTTGTTAGCCCTAGTCTGAATGTTGTCTGGATCCTGCTATCTTTGAACATGGCCTTCTTTCATCTTTGAGGAGTTGCAAATCGTCTTGAGCATTCTGTAATCATCAGTGAACATCCCCATCTCTGACCTTTATGACATAAGGCAGGTGAATTGTTTTGTAGCTGAAGATAACTGGGCCGAACATGCTACACTGAGGAACTCCTGAGATGACTAACCTCCAAGATTAGATTAAATTCTCTACAGTGTGGAAACAGGCCCTTTAGCCCAACCAGTCCACACTGACCCTCCGAAGAGTAACCCACCCAGACCCATTTCCCCCTGACTAATACACCTAAAACTATGGGCAATTTAGCATGGCCAATCCACCTGACTTGCACATCTTTGGATTGTGGGAGGAAACCGGAGCACCTGTCTAGTTGACTCCTGTTTTGCTGGAGCTCCTTAATGTCACACTTGGTCAAATATGGCCTTGATGCCAAGGACTGTCACACTCTCAACTTTCCTGTGCTGTTCAGCTCTTTTGACAGTGTTTGAAATAAGGAGCTGAGTGGCCCTGGTGGAACTCAAACTGGACATCAAAGAGCAGGTTATTGCTGAGCAAGTACTATTTGATAGTGCTGTTGATGACCCCTTCCACCACTTTACTAATGATCAAGAGCAGACTGGGGCAGTAATTGGCTCGGTTAGATTTTATTTTACTTTTTGTGAGCAGAGCATAGTGGGCAATTTACCACATTGTCAGAAAGATATCAGTGTTGTAGTGTTATTGAAATGAAGCAGGAATAACCTAGCATTTATACAGTGGCTTGAGAGGAATTTCTATCCTTTACATATCGTTGAAGGTGTTCCAAATTAGTTTAAAATATAAATGCACCATCAATTTATGGACAACCAGATCCAAAAACAAAATACAATTCAGTGAATGGTTAAATGATCTGATTTATGTTATGGGCATAGTTAAAGCAGCACTGTGGACCTGGGGTAGCTAAGAATTTCCACTTTTTTGAATGATGTCATTGGATATCTCGTATAGATTTGGTCTTTTTAATGTTAGTTTCAACAATGCAGCACTCCTTCAGTATTTCCTGAACTTTGAACCTAAATGACATGCTCAGGATTATGAACTTGAATCCATGTATAGTCTTCTAATTTCAAGATGTAAACTTCCTGAATTGACTAAGATAGTATAAAATTGCTCATTGTGTAGAAAATTGCCCGATATTGCCCATTCAGTTAGAATTCCAGCTTTGACCTGTCTGTGGTCTTTGGCTGTTTGTTTGTTTCACCAAACACATTTTCAGCTAGTTAACATAGTATTCATGTTGTTTTTACGGATGCCTAAGATATTGTTTGCAGATGTTTTTAAAAGATTAACTGCCAACAACATTCACTGTTGGTACCGAATAAAAATGGCCAATGTGCATAAGTATTTATCCAGATCAAAATATTTTCAATTTTGAGTTTATACCTTATTCACAAAGGTGCAAAACCGTTTCTATTGTTTAGCGGGATTGTTCATTAGTTAATATAATATAGCTGAGAGGATTTGTGCAGCTGGAAATTTCTGATTTATATTGTAGCTCAACAATTCAAATCTAAGAACTTGTTCGTAAATTCTCAACATAGATTTTAAATTAACAAATGTAATATGCAAGAAATAGTTCTGCTCCCTTAAGCGGAGATGACCTTTGATTTTCAATTTCAATTTGCATTTAATTCAATCTTGATATTTTTATTTGTTTGGAGTTAGTTGATTTCAGTTGTCTTTAATCTGCATGACCACTCGTAGTTGGGTTTAAAATAGTCCAGCTGGGGAAGTAACTGTATTCATTTGAAATATTTGTCTTATTCATATCAGCAATGGGTGTTTATATTTCTCCACACTTTTTTGTGAAGTATTTAAGTAACCATAATAAATCTGCAGTTTACTGTTTGTAGATGATAAAGATAAAATATTGCTGTAAGTTTTTAAAAAAGGCAAAAAAAAAAGCTGAAAATCTGATCGAAAGAGCATGTTGGAAAAGCTCAACTGCTCTGGCAGCAGCTGGAGATAGAAACAGATAATGCTTCGAGTCTGGTGTGACTCTTAAGAATTGAAAGGTGTTGGAAAATAGATTTGTTTTTATACTTTTGACAGACAAAGGAGGAGTAAGATGCAGATGGTGTAGAGGTCCAGTGCAAAAGACAAAGGGGCTGTTAATAGTGGAGGAAGAAAATAAGAGAATTACAGAGGGTGTCATATCAGGGATGAAAGGGAGAGAATTGGTCCTTTCTCCTAAGTGCAGAGTAAATAAAATGCAAACATAGTTGTGGGGAGAGAAATGAAGAAAAATAGAACAGAAATAATGTGGTCAGTTCCTGAAGTTATTGAATTCAATATTGGAGGCCTTAAGGCTGTACCTAAGTGGAAAATGAAGTATTGTTCTGCAAGCTGGTGCTGTGCTTCGTTGGAATGCTGCATTAGGCCCAGGACAGAAATGTTAACAAATAGTTTATTGAAATAGTAAGCAACTGGGTGATTCCAGGTCATTCCTAGGTACGGAATGGAGGTGTACTGCAAACCCAGTCAGCTTTGCTTTTGTCAATGTAAAGGAGACAGTGTTGTGAGCAGAGAATGCAGCAGACAAGATTGAAAGAAGGACAAGTGAAAAATGCTGCTTCAGCAGGAAGGTGTTTTAGAGGCTTGGACAGTGAGCAGGGAGAAGATGAATGGGCATGTGTTACACCTTCTGCAATTGTATTGAAAGGTGCAGTGGGACAATAAAGAAGCATTTGCAGTGATGGAGGTGTGCATCAGGGTGTCATGGTGAAATGCTAATGGGGGTGGGAGACATAGGTAAGATGTGTTTGGTGTCTTTTGCACCAGGCCCCTCTCTATCTGCCATGTTGCTGCTCCTTTGCTTCTGTCAGAAACATAAAAAAGAACTTATTTTCCAATTCCTTTCAGCTCTGAAGAAGTCTCACTAGACCAAAGTAGTGACTGTTTTTCTCTTGACAGATGCTGCCAGACATGCTGAGTTTCTCTAGAATTTGCTGTTAGTTTTGAGTTAATAGATAACAGATTTTTAGAAACTGTAATTTAAAATTATAAATCTTTGGTTATAAAATAAAGGTAATAAATGAAGACAGGCAGTAAACTTCCATTGTTGACTGATAATCTAACTTTGCTCAGCATTTTTGCCACAGGGCATTCATTAATTTTTTTCCCTGTGGGAATTCCTATGCTACTGTGTTTTTAACTGCTGATTTCTAACTTCAAAATTGGATTTAAATTATTTTTCTAGGTGGCTTTTTGAGTCTTGATTTGAGTTTATTTTTCCATAATTCGGCTGAAGGAAGTGAAGCATTAAATAAAGGACAATTACCTGTAATATGTGATTCCCTTGTAGATTTCCATTGTTTGATTTGTGCTGAATGATGAGCTTTCTCTGTATCTTCCATTTTTAAGCAATATTGCAGGCTCAATTTTCATCCAAATTTTGTACCTTCAGGTCATGGTAAAACACCAAAAGATGCGGCTTCAGTTCGAGCAATGTATCCTATACCTGCTGCTTGTGGAATTTATTACTTTGAGGTGAAGATAGTCAGTAAAGGACGAGATGGGTAAGTGTGAACAAACTACTGTGCTTTGTTTTTGTCATTACTGAAATTCTGCTTATGACATTTATTTAAACTATTTAAAAAATGTAGTATTTCAGAAAGCTAAATGCTAAGATTAATTTTTGGGGACATTTATTATTTAAAGGTGTCATTTTTATGTGTGAAAGCAACGTGCTTATCTTTGGCAAGCCAGCAACAGCTGCCAATTCTCAGAAGAACCTGCTTCTACATGGCATCCTAAGTGCATCCATTGTATTACTACTACATTATAGTAACTTGTTATGGAGGCAGTTGTTCCAATCATTGTATCAACAGCAAGAACCCACAAATGATAAATGAAAAAATAAACAGTCAATCTGTTTCTGGTAATATTAAGAGAGAAAGGTTAAGATGCACAAGGAGAGTTCCCTGCTACTTTTTGAAAAGTGTTCTGTGATCTTTTAAAATTTATTTGTTGGACCCTGGATTTATCATCTCTCTCAAATAATAAGTATGATCATTGTGTTATTGAAGTAAGTTTGTTCCTGGAAAATGTCCTTTCTGCCTCACGAGTCACTTTAGAACTATATTTTCCTATTCTTAATTGTCTAGCATCTAGTCTCCAATCCTGATATTACTACTATCAATCTATTTCACTACTCCCTCATCTCTATTTTGATGTCCCTCTTCCAGCTGTTTCCGTTATGGTCCCCACCTTCCTGATGAAGGGCTTTTCTCTTGCTCCTTGGATGCTGCCTGACCTGCTGTGCTTTTTCAGCACCACACACTCGACCATACAACATCACTTCCCAGTTCATTGGGTGTAGATAGGAGTACAGTGTCAAGATTAGAGTGGCGCTTTTCCAGCACCACGCTAATCTTGACTCTGATCTCCAGCATTTCACCTAGTAGATGTGAGTACATCTGATTCAAACTGGTTTTGATGCTCTACATCAAAGACTCCAACCTCACTCGCCTCTGCTATAAACCACCTGCTATTCATGATCATCTTAATGAGTGAAGATAATTTCACCTTTTCTCTACTACCAGCTGTCTCCTTTGCCCCTCACATAGCTTCATGAAGCCTTCAACACCCAAACCCAGATATTTATATGGAATTGGGTAAGGCACAAGTGAGAAAGGAAGCAGCTGAAAAATCTGACAAAGCTGAGTGCAACAGGCCTCAAACGTTTTGGTGGGTGTGCTTTCTGGACTGCAACTGGCTACATGAAAAGCCTCCCTGTGGGTGATAGGAAACACAATGACAGGAGGCTGCTGTTCAGTGACCTTGCTCGAGATGGGTGGCTGCAGATAGGAGAGAAGATATCAGTTGGCGCTGGGTTGGCAATAGCTGGAGTTCAGGGCTGGAAGAATTTAAGGCTCTTATGTGGCTTGATGAGTGTACACTTTCTCTTTCTGGCCCACAATTCGGGCTGAAAGAGTCACTTACCTGGGGGTGGAGAGCTAAGGTTGCTCATTTCACTTGCTAGTTTCTTGACTGCTGGGAAAAATGTGCAGCAGAAACATGTTTTGAATTGATCCCCCATGTGAACTATGGAATCCCAATTTACATGTTAACTAAGCATCCTGTCTATCCCTGGGCATTTTGATATCTGTCACCAAAGCAGGTCAGGGTCATGTACATGTTTTCTTTTAAAACAGCTCCTGATCATCACAGGTGGAGTGAATGTCAAGATCCTGGTTCTTACTCTGCAACATCCTGCTCAGGTCATTTGGCCCATCAAGTCTGCTCCGCCATTAACTCATGGCTGGTGTGTTTCTCAACTCCATTCTCCTATCTTCTCCCACAATCCTTAATCCCCTTACAAATCAAGAACCTATTTGTCTTAAATATACTCAATGACTTGGCCTCCACAGTGCCTTCTGCAACAATGAGTTTCACTGATCAACCTGCCTCTGGCTGAAGAAATTCCTCCACATCTCAGTTCTAAAGGGGTCGTTCCCTCACTATGAAGCTGTGCTCTCGGATCTAGTCTCTCTAGCTAGTGGAAACCTCATCTCCACATCCACTCTAATCAGGTCCCCCCTCCCCAATCCTTCTAAACTCCAAGTGCAGACAGAGTCCTCAACTGCTTCTCATGATGCAAGCCTTTTATCCCTGGGATCATTCTTGCAAACCTCCTCTGGACTCTCTCCATTGCCAACACACCCTTAATAATGGAACTCATAACTGCTCACAATATTATAAATCACTAGAGCCTTATACAATCTCAGTAGTACATCGCTAGTCTTGTATTCTAACCCTCTTGAAATAAATGCTAACATTGTATTTGCCTTCCTAACTGCCAACTGAAACTGCATGTTAACCTTAAAGTCTGAACTAGGGCTCCTAAGTCCCTTTGTGCTTCAGATTTCTGAAGTCTTTGCCTCTTTAGAAAATTTTCCATGTCTCTAATTTTCCCTCCAAAGTGTGTAACTTCACCCTTTCCCTCATTGGATTCAGTCATCGTCCTCTCTCCTAGCCTGTCCAAGTCCTTTTGCAGCTTCCCTGCTTTCTCGACACTACCTGTCTCTCCGCACATCTTTGTGTCCTCTATAAACCTAGCAACAATGCCATCAGTTTCTTCATCCAGATTGTTACTGTACAATGTAAATAAATGTGGTCCCATCATGCACCCCTGTGGAACTTCAGTCGTCACTGGCTGCCATCCTGAAAAAGACGCCTTTATCCCCACCTTCTGCCTTCTGAGCAATATGCCAATCTTCTATCCAAGCCAGTACCATGCCCCAATACCATGGACTCTTGTCCTGTTTAGCAGCCTCCTTTGCAGCATCTTGTCAAATTCTTTGTGGAAATTGACATATATCACGTCCACTTACTCTCCCTTGTCTAACTTTCTCATTACTACCTCAAAGAATTCTAACAAATTTTTTAGGCACGACCATCCCGTGATGAAATCATGCTGACTCGGCCCTATTTCACCACTCACTTCCAAATATTCCGCAATCTGATCCTTAAAGCGGGCTCTCAACTTCTCGACAACGACAGAGGTCAGGCTAGTCAGCCTGTAGTTTGCTGTCTGTTGCCTCCAATCTTTCCTTAAACAGGGATGTTACATTAGCCATTTTCATAAAATCAGAGAATCTTAGAATCCTTATGGTGTGGAAGCAGGCCATTCTGCCCATTGATTCCACACTGCCCCTCTGAAGAGTGTTCCACTCAGACCCACTCCCTACCCTGTCTCTGTAACCCTGCATTTCACATGGCTAATCCACCCAATCTACAGATCCATTGACGCTCTAAGAAGTTTGGATGGTTCAGTGGTTAGCACTGCAGCCTTACAGTGCCAGGAACCCAGGTTCGATTCCAGCCTCTGGCGACTGTGTGGAGTTTGCACATTCTCCCCGTGTCTGCATGGGTTTACTCTGGGTTTCAAATTAGGTGAATTGGCAATGCTAAATTGACCATAGTGTTCGGGGATGTGTAGGTTAGGTGCATTAGTCAGAGATAAATGTAGAGCAATGGGGAATGGGTTTTGGTGAGATACTCTTTGGAGGGTCAGTGTGGACTGTAAGGATTCTGTGAATCTATGAATCAAATTTACCATGGCCAACCCTAACCTGCATGTCTTGGACTCTGACCCAATTGGAGGACCTGGATGAAACCCATGCAGAGACTGGGAGAATGTGTCAACTCCACACAGTTATGCAATGATGGAATTCTGCCCGGGGAGCCAGCAGTACTATGTGGCCCTGATCTCTGGGACCCTCCTTGACCCCAGTTATTCATGAAGGATCACCACCAATGCCTCCACAATCTCCTTAGCTCCTTTTAGAACTTTGGTGTGTAGTCCATCTGGTCAAGGTGATTTATCCACCTTTAGATGTTTTCAAATTTCCCAGTGACTGTGCTGCTGGTGTCTTCCACTCTGAAAACTGTTGCAAAATACCTATTTAGTTCCCCTGTTATTTCTCTGTTCCCCATTACTACTTCTCCAGCCTCATTTTCCAGTGGTCCAATGTCCACACTTACCTCTACCTTACCTTTTAGATTTTTTTAAGAAAGTTTTTTTTTTATATTACTGCTAGCTTACTCTCATGTTTCACCTCCTTGCCCCTTACAGCATTTTTAGTTGTCCTCTGGCTAGTTTTCACCAAATTTGCACTTTTTCTTTTCTTTTGCATTTATGCTGTCCCTGACATCACTTGACAGCCATAGTTGCCTCGTCCTCCTCTTTGTGTATTCTTCATACCTTTTCTATCCTTGAGAGATTTGGGTGTCACTGGCAAGACCAGTGGTTGCTGTCCACCCTTAATTACCCTTTAATATGATGGTGAATGCTCACTTTGATTATAATCTATGGTGTAGGTACGCCCCTAGTACTGTTTGGAAGGGAGTTTCAGAATTTCAACCCAGTGATCAAGAACGGTGCCAAGTCAAGAAGGTATTTGGCTTGGAAAATGGCCTGAAGGGGGTCCATCTTGCCATTTTCTACTGCCCCAGTTCTATAGATGTTGGAGACCTTGGGTTTGGTTTATGTTGTCCAAAGAACATTGATGAATCATGCAGTGCATCATGTAGATCCAACACATCACTGCCACTGTGCTTTGATGATGGAAAATAATACTTGAGGAGGTAGATGGTTAAGTGGGCTGCTTTGCTTTGGGTGTTGTTGAGTTTCTTGAGTGTTTTTCAAGCTGCACTCATTCAGGCCAAATGGTGAGTTTGGCTTGTTCCTGACTTGCGCCTTGCAGATTGTTGGACAGGCTTTCGGAAGTCAGGAAGCGAGTTAACACAGAATTCCCAGCCCCTCATTTTAAAGTTGGAGCTGTGTTTCCTTCCTAAACGACAATAGTCCTGCAGTTTAGGGAACCCTGCATAGACAATTGAATAGCCTACTCCTGTTTCCATGTTTGACATTATAATTTTGACCTCCTCCACTGAGGTTTAAATGTTGCTCTGTTGGCTCTAAATGCAAATAAATGTAATTGAATTTTTATTTTGACCAACTTGAAAAATAATTTTTGTATCAAGTAAAACTCTTTAAACATTGTGTTAATTACCAAAAAAAGTTCAGTGAAATTTAATTGCTGATTTTTATGAAGTACAGTATCTGGAGAATTTAAATACCAGGCTAGAATCCCAATAATAAGATTGATTTTTTAAAAAAAATCAATGTTCAGTCTATTTCACTGATTTTGGCTTCCCCATTTTAAAAAAAAGAAAGAAAAAGAGACCATCCTTAGTGTGTCTAAACACCAAGGTTGGAAATGTAAGAAAATAGGATCACAACACAAATAGGGGTGGGAATAGGTTATTCATTTCTTTCAGCCCACGCTGCCAATCAAACCATGGCTGATCTTCTACTTCAGCACCATTTTACTGCAGTATTCCTGTATACCTTAATGTTTTTAATATCTAAATATCTGGATGTATATCAATCTTGACTTGAATGTATGCAATGACTGAGCCTATACAACCCGCTGGGATAGAAAATCCTGAAGAGTTACCACCAACTAAACGGGGCGATTGCTCCTCATCCTAGCCCTAAATGGTCTGCCCTTATTCTGAGATTCTGTCCCTTGTTGTAGATCCCCTCCCTCCACCACCACACAATCAAGAGAAACTGGTTTCTTGCATCTAACTTGTAGATCCTCTTTGCAAGTTTGATTGAGAACACTTCTCTTTCTTCTAAACTGCAGAGAATATACGTCGAGTCTATATAACTATTCCCTCCATTATCAGCAACTAGTTCGGTGAACCTTCTTTGTGCTTCGTATGTGGCAAATGTATTCTTCGTTTTTTAAGAAATTAAAAGTGGCTCACAAATATGATTTCACCAAGAGTCTGTGTATTGCAGTAAGATTTCCTTATTGGTATACTCAAATCATCCAGTATTAAAGATCAACATACCATTTGCCATCTTAATTATTTATTGTATTTGCATGTTGTTTTGTGACTCATGAAAGGCAGTTAAGTCTCTTTGAAGTTCAATGCTTCCAAGCCCCCCCCCCCCCCCATTAAAGAAATACTCTGCATTTCTATTTCTCCCACTATAGTGGAAACCTCTCATTTCTCCTCCTTTCTAACATGTCTGTCATTTTTCTTGCCCAGTGATTTGGTCTCTCCAAGTCCCCTTGAATTGTCTTTGCATTTGATTAGGTTAGATTCCCTACAGTATGTAAACAGGCTATTTGGCCCAACAAGTCCACACCGACCCTCCAAAGAGTAACCCACCCAGACCCATTCCCCTACCCTGACTAATGCACTTTGGGCATTTTAGCATGGCCAGTTCATCTGACCTGCACATCTTTGGATTATGGAAGGAAACCAGAGCACCCAGAGGAAACCCACACAGTCGCCTGAGTTGGGAATCGAATCCGGGTGCCTGGTGCTGTGAGGCAGCAGTGCTCACCACTAGGCCACCATGCCGCCCACAGCACATTCTCTCATAACTTTCACTCTCGCCTCGTTTTCCATCATCAGCAAACTAGTAAATGTTACTTCTGTCCCAAAATCCAAATTGTTGATATAAATTGTGAATAATTAAGGCCCAAGCACTGTTCCTTGCCATATCCAACTATTTTCAGCTTGTCACCCTGTGAATGACAAATACATATTTCGTACTCCCACAACCGCTTGTGTGGGACTTAATCAAAAGCGGTCTGAAAATCTAAATATACCACATCCAAATACATGCCAAGTCATAACTTGCTATTCAAATAAAAGAAGTGACAAATGTCTTAAATATATGCTCCCTTATGTCCCTGTGATCATTCTACCACTAGAAGCATTTTTTTTCTTTATTTTCTCTATTGAAGCTATTCATGATTTTAAACACCACCTTCTCTGTTCTTTGGAAAACTACAATTCCAGCTTTACTGTCTCCACACAATTCCATTCCCTCATTTCTGGTACCATTCTAGAAAATCTCTTCTGTACCTTCTCCCAAGCTTTGACATCTTCTGATATTATAGTTCACATGAGGCCCAATCAGTGTAGAGCAAAGTTTTGTGTTTTCTTTTCCTTCTTGATTCTCTCTTGGAAAAAAACTCCTCATTTCAGTTTTAAATGGGCAATCCCTTATCTTTAAACAGTGACCCCTAGTTCTATATTCTCTGACCAGCCAGAATATCCTTTCCACATCTGTTCTGTCAAATTTCTTCAGAATTGTCTATTTCAATCAAGTCACTTCTTACCGTTCTAAACTCCATGGTACAGAAACCTAACCTCTTTGGCCGAGCCTTCATAAGGCAATTCACTCATTCCGAGTATTAGTCTCATAAGCCTTCTCCGAACTACTGCCAATGCATTGATGTCCTTAAATAAAGAGACTAATATGGTACTACAGCTTGGTCTCACCAGTGCCTTGGATAAGTGAAGCATAACATCCTACTTCTGTAATCACTCCCCTTTGTGATAAATGTTAGCATTGTCTTAGCTGTCCTTGTCAAACTTGCATATTTGGAGGTTCATACATGAAGGCATCCAGATCCCTCTGCATCTCAGCGCTCTGTCTACCTGTTGCGAAGTTGAGTAGAGTATTTCTGGATTGGAAGATTGTTAGAATTTGATGCTGTAAAATAATAGGAGGGGGATGATTGCGTGATCCCTTTTTAAAAGGTGTGTTTTTTTCCTATGCTTAGTGATTTGGAAAGGAGTTTCTGTGGGCAGCAGCTTGTTAGTTGAAGCTGCTCGAATTGAAACATTTGTATCAAAAGGCTGTACGGTTAGCAGGCAAAGCCGCAGTTTTGCCAAGGCAACAGATTTTTAAATTTAGCCAATTAATTTAAACCAGGCACTTGGACACTAAGGACCAGTTAAATTTAAATGTGATGGTTTTGACAACCTAGAACCAATCCAGTTATAAAGAAATTAATAGGTCATCAAGAGTATAAAAGAAGAGGGCATTTGAAAATTGGCAGAGAGGAAACTGCCATCTGAAGAGATTAGAGTAACCATCACCTGACTAAAAGTACGCCGCCACTCATAGCTGATATTCCTGACACCAGAATTCAATGGAGAGAGGTGTTCCTGATACAAGAAAGCGTTTGTTAAAGAAGATCAGCGGAGAGGGTGCAGAGCATTCCGGAAGATGTACCTTGGCTGTAATTTGAAGAGACTAAGTTCTAATTTTTTTTTGTATTTAATGGAACAGCAAACTATTAGAATTTTGATTTATTGAGGAATAGTTAATAGTTAGAGGGAAATTGTTCAGTTCATTTGTTCACTGTTGGAATTGGGTAAATAAATTGTTACTTATTGATTATAGAGTGAGTGAATGGATTTCATTTAATTTAACCACTCCTTTAGAAGAGATTGAGGGTGGGGGGTGGTGAAAGGTAGGTTTTATCAGTTGTGATACTACAACTAACAGATTGGGACGAGCCTCTCTGGGTGTTTTGGTTTTAGTTGTCTGTTTGGGGGGGGGGGGGTGTCGATCTTCACTTCATAACATACCGAAATGGACAGTTTCATGTTTTCTGACATTGTATTCTATTTCCCACATTGTATTCCGTATCCCTCTAAACCCTTCCTATTCATATACCCATCCAGATGCTGTTATAAATTTTGTATTTGTACCAGTCGCCTCCACTTCCTCTGGTAGCTCATTCCATACACTCACCACCCCCTACGTGAAAAAGCTGCACCTTAGGTCCCTTTTAAATCTTTCTCATGATTTTATAAACCTCTCTGTCTCTAATGATCTAGGGAAAGTAACCCCAGCCTATTCAGCAACTCCCCATTGCTCCAAGCCTGGCAACATGTTTGTAAATCTTTTCTGAACCCTTTCAACTTTAACAACAACTTTCTAATAGCCGGGAGGCCAGATTGCATGCAGTATTCCAAAAGTGGCCTAACCAAGGTACTGTACAGCCTCAACTTGACTTCCCAACTCGTATAGTTAATACACTGACCAAGAAAAGCAAGCATACCAAACGCTTTCTTCACTATCCTGTCTACGTGGGACTCAATTTTCAAGGAACAATGAACCTGCACTCCAATGTCTCTTTGTTCAGCAACACTCCCGAGTCTTGCCCTGATTTACCTTTCCAAAATGCAGCCCCTCGCATTTAGATTAGATGATTAGATTAGATTAGATTACTTACAGTGTGGAAACAGGCCCTTCGGCCCAACAAGTCCACACCGACCCGCCGAAGCGCAACCCACCCATACCCCTACATTTACCCCTTTAACCTAACACTACGGGCAATTTAGCATGGCCAATTCACCTGACCCGCACATCTTTGGACTGTGGGAGGAAACCGGAGCACCCGGAGGAAACCCACGCAGACACGGGGAGAATGTGCAAACTCCACACAGTCAGTCGCCTGAGTCGGGAATTGAACCCGGGTCTACAGGCGCTGTGAGGCAGCAGTGCTAACCACTGGGCCACCGTGCCGCCCACGATACGGAGTTTAATTTATCTAAATTAAACTCCGTATCTTTCACTCCTTGGCTCATGGCCCATCTGATCAAGATCCTGTTGTAATGCTGAATTTCTATGCTGTCCACTGCACCTCCAGTTTTGTTGTCATCTGAAAACTTACTAACTAGACCTCCTATACTCTCATCCAAATCATTTATATAAATGATTAAAAGCAGTGGACCCAGCACCAATCCCTGTGGCACACCACTGGTCACAGGCTTCCAGTCTGAAAAGCAACCCTCTGCTACCACCTTTTCTATCTTTTGCCTTTTGAGCCAGTTCTGTATCCAGATGGCTCGTTCTCCCTGTATTCCGTGTGATCTAACCTTGCTAACCAGTCTGCCATGGGGAACCTTATTGAACACCTTACTAAGGTCCACATAGATCACATCCAACACTCTCGTCAATTCTCTTCATTGCTGCTTCGAAAATCTCAATCAAATTAGTGAGAAGTGATTTCCCACACACTAAGTCATATTGGCGGTCCCTAATCAGCAATTGCCTTTCCAAATATATGTAAATCCTGTCCCTCAGGATTCCATCTGATAACTTGCTTACCACTGATGTCAGGCTCACCTGTCTATAGTTCCCTGGCTTTTCTTTACCATGTTTTTAAAATAGTGGCACCACGTTACTCAACCTCCAGTCTTCCGGCACCTCAGCTGTGGCTATCGATGATCCAAATATCTCAGCAAGGGGCCCATCAATCACATCCCTAGCTTCCCACAGAATTCTAGGGTGCACCTGATCAGATCCCAGGGATTTATCCACCTTTGTGTTTTAAGATGTCCAGCACCACCACCTCTAATATGGACATTTTTCAAGACGTCATTATTTGTTTCCCCACGTTCTCTATCTTCCATATCTTTCTCCACAGTAAACACTGATGCAGAATACTCATTTAGTATCTCGCCAGTCTCTTGCAGCTCCACACATAGATAGCCTTGCTGATCTTTGAGGGGTCCTGTTCTTTCCTTTTGTTACTCTTTTGTCCTTAATGTATTTGTAGAATCTCTTTTGGATTCTCCTTAGCCCTATTTGCCAAAGCTATCTCATGGCCCCTTTTTGCCCTCCTGATTTCCCTTTTAAATATATTCCTACTTTATGCTCTTCGAGGGATTAACTCTATCCCTGCTGTCTATACCTGACATATGCTTCCTTGTTATTCTTGACCAAAACCTCAATTTCTCTAGCCATCCAGCAGTCTCTTCTTGAAGGAATTTTGATAACTTCATGAAGCATGATTTCCTTTTTACAAAACCGTGTTGACTTTGCCAGATTGCCATGAATTTATCTCAATACCTTGCTATAATGTCATTGACGATAGCTTTTAACACTTTTTCTGTATTAAGTAAAGACCTGTGGTTTCCTGCTTTGTCTCCCTCTATTTTTGAATCACGTTCATTACTTTCCAATTTGATGGAACTCTTCACGAATCTACGGAATTTTAGAAAATTGGAAAAAAACACATCAACTCTCTTACTAGTCACTACTTAAAATCCTCCCATATCCTTAATTTCCATTATTAATTCTTTGCAATTACACTTCATAGGACCAGTGCTCTGTCTCTTTTTTTGTTTCCTTTTTAAATATGTATAACAACTTTTCTGTCTCTCTTTATTTCTTAACTTTTTCGCATACTCTACTTTTTCACTCTTTATTAATCTTTTAGTAATGCTTTGCTTATGTTTATATTCTGTCCAGTATTCTGACCTGCCATCCATCTTAGCACAGTTATATAATTTTTCTTTAAGTTTGACACTAACTTTTTTAGTTAGCCACATGTGATGGGTCATCCTCTTGGAATTTTTCTTTCGTCTTTGAATACCTCTATTTTGAAATATTCCTTTAAATGTCTACAGTTTCATCTTTTTTGATGTATCCTTTGCCTAATTTGCCAGTTTAGTTTAGCAAATTCTGCTTTCATGGCATTTATAATTGCACGTATTTAAGTTTAGAATATTAGTCTTGGATCCAGTCCCCCCTCGCTTAAACTTCACTGAGGTCATTAATGCTATCTCATTGTACATTGTTAAAAAACTCACAATTGGCTGTAGTCCAATAGGTTATTTGGAAGTACTAGCTTTTGGAGTGCTGCTCCTTCGTCAAGTAGCTAGTGGGCGGATCGTAACACACAATTGTTAAGACCACACTATAAATTCTGTCTTATAATCTTGCCCCACTGACAACGGAGCAGTGCTCCAAAAGCTAGTACTTCCAAATAAACCTGTTGGACTTACAGCCTGGTGTTGCGATTTTTAACTTTGTCCACCGCAGTCCAACACTGGCACCTCCTCATCATTGGACAATGCCAAGTCTAATATAACCTGTTCTCTGGACCAGGGTGTGTTCTTCTAAGAATCTAATTTTGGAATATTAGAACCAATGCATTAATTACCTCACTATCCACTTCATGTCAGACCGGATGATGAAGTGGATCAGGACCCTGGGACTTGTCAGTCTGCAGCTCCAATGGTATCATTGGTTGCAATTTTCTTTCATTTCTTCTTCCTTTCAAGTTCCTGAATTACAGCTGTATTTGGGATCTTTCTTCCATATTTCACAGCACAGATCAATGCAAAGTACATGTTCAATTCACCATCGTCTCCTTATTTTCTATCATTTGTTCCCTAGACTCACTTTCTGTAGGACCAATGTTTACTTTGTTAACACATAGCATTTCTATAGATATTTAGAAAGGATTACTACCTCTTTACATATCTTTGGCTATCTTTCTCCATGTGGGATTACGGTCTTTGCAAATTTCCCCATGACTGACATAAAGCTGACTAACCTGTAGTTACTGATGTTGTCTTCTCTGTTCTAATCAGAGATGTAATATTTGTAGTCCTCAGGCATTATTTCCAACTTTTTCAGTACCTCCTTGTTTTTATCCTGTTGAATTTCTCCATTACCACTTTTTTTCTGTGACATTGACAGCATCCTCTTCCAATTGAAAAGATGTTAAAATATTCATTTTAGTACAGCAACCATGTTTTGTCTCCACAAGTAGACCTTTTTGGGGCCCAGTTGGTTTGGCAAACTCAGTGTTTTTTTACAAAAATTGTTGTTTTTAAAAAGACTGCTGTGTTCCTTGCGAAAGCTGCCAATCTATACTCATTCTCCCAGCTCCTCATTCCCTATTAGATCTCCTCTGGCACTTTTTCTATTTTCACCTAGATTCCCTGAAGTATTATGCACCTTATTTATCATTAAGCTTTCATTTTCTGTCTTATTTTAATCTATTTTGTCATCGAAGGTTCTGGTTTTGGATCCCATTCAACAATTATTCCTATGTTGGACCTGCTCTTTAATTGGAATTCAGCACAGCCTCAATCCTTTTTCTATGTCTTCTTTTCCCACGTGAGCCATAACTTATTGTTGTCCCTCTTGTTTATTTCCCTTTAAACTGTTCTGCACCCCTTCCATAGTGTCATGTAGGAGGAAGACAATAGACCACGTGGAACTTGATTGTAAATTACTTTACAAAAACATCCTCAATTTTCTGATTGCTGAATTTTCTATGACCACTGCATTTCTGTACTTGGTGTGCTGTCTGTGCATTTCTTCACCTCCCACATTACTGTTAGGTGCTGTCGACCTCCTGTGAGGTCTCATCCTAGAGGATGTCTTTTACTGCCTGCTTTTTCCTGCCAGCCATGAGGCCACCTAGTTCCTATCCTCCGGAATCCTCTGTAGTGAGGACTGACCACCACCTGGAAGAAACCTGAGCAATTTTCATCCTTCTGTTTGCTCCATAGTGACTCTGGCTGCTTGTCAGTTCAATCCTGAGCAACAGCAAACACTTGCTGCATGTTTTTTCCCAGGACGCACAAATCACCTTTGTGTTATTTCTCCCAAATGCTACTATTTTCTAGTCAATCACCTGATCACTTCCTAATGTATCCCTATGCTTAGAATAGGGCTCAACAACCATACTGTAGAATCTTGATTTCTGTTGATTTATAACCACAGCATAGATGGTTATGGTTTTCCATTAATTAATTTAATTATTTATTTTTTATTCAATTGCAATATGGGTGTGCTGGCTGAACCAGCATTTATTGCTATCCCTAGTTGCCCTTGAAGTGGCTGGTGAACTGCCTTCTGGAACTGTTGCAGTCCACGTACTGTAGGTAAATACTCAATGCCATGAGTAAGAGTTCCAGGATTTTGATAGCGACCTGAAGGAATAGCAATAAATTTCCAAGTCAGGGTGGTGACTGCCTGAGAACGGAACTTGCAGTTGATGGTGTTCCTAATTATCATTTTCTTTGAATGCTCACGATGTGAAGTCCAGAGGTGAGGTGAAAGTGGCATTAAGGCTACATTTGACTGAATGTGGCATGAAGGAGTGTTAGCAAAACTGGAGCCGGTGGGAACTGGGAGGAAAGTTTGTTGCTGGTTGAGTCATACCTGGCATAAAGGAAGATGTTAATGATTGTTGGAAGTCAGTCATCTCTGCTCCACAGCATGTCTGCAGGCAATTCTCCACAGCATCCTAGGCCCAAACATCTTCAGCTGCTTCATCAATGACCTTCATTCCATAAGGTTAGAAGTGGGAATGTTTGCTGATTCATGATCAGTAGCTTTCGCAAGTTCTCAGATACAGAAGCAGATAATGTCTAAAGGCAGCGATATCTGGATAGTATCCAGGTTCGGGCTAACAAGTGGCAAGTATTATTTGCGCCACACTAGAGAATCTAACCTCATGATGTTGAATGGTGCCACCATTACTGAATTGCAATTGAGATTTATCACTGGACAAATGCTGGCAAATGGGACTAGATTAATTTAGGGTATCTGGTTGACATGGATGAGTTGGATTAAAGGGTCTGTTTCCATGCTATATGGCTAACTCTATGATCAGAAACTGAACTGGACTATATAAATACTGTGGCTACAAGGGTAGGAATCGTACAGCTACTAACTTTCCTCTGACACATGAAAGCCTGTCCACCATCTCCAAGCAAAAGTCAGGAGTGTGATGGAACACAAACAGAAGTTGCAGGAAAAGCTCTGACCTGGCAGCATCTGTGAAGGAAAATCAGAGTTAGCGTTTCTGGTCTAGTGATCCTTTCTCAGAACTGATGGTATCGAGGAAAATGCTGGTTTATATGCAGAAGATAGGGTGAGGGGAATGGGTAAGGAATAAACAATAGGTGGGGATAGAACCCATAGAGAATAACAGTTGGACAGATCTTCTCTTTGGGCTTTTGTTTACTCCTTACCAACTCCCCCACCCATCTTCTGCATATAAACCAACATTTTCCTGACTACCATCAGTTTTGAGGAAGGCTCACCGGACCCGAAACATTAATTCTGATTTTTCTTCATAGTTGCTGTCAGACCTGCTGAGCTTTTTCAGCAACTTCTATTTTTGTTTCTGATTTACAACGTCCACAGTTCTTCCAGTTTTTATGAAGTGTATGGAACCCACTTCACACCTGAAACGTTACATTTACATTATTTAGATCCACTTTGCTAGGTTTGTGAAGATTTGTAGCTCAGGTTGAGGTTTAGGGTGTAGGTTTACTCGCTGAGCTGTAGGTTTGATATCCAGACGTTTCATTACCTGGCTAGGTAACATCATCAGTGGCGACCTCCAAGTGAAGCGAAGCTGTTGTCTCCTGCTTTCTGTTTATATGTTTGTCCTGGATGGGGTTCCTGGGGTTTGTGGTGATGTCATTTCCTGTTTGTTTTCTGGGGAGTTGATAGATGGTATCTAGATCGATGTGGTCGGAGTGCCAGGCCTCTAGGAATTCTCTGGCATGTCTTTGCTTAGCCTGTCCCAGGATAGATGTGTTGTCCCAGTCGAAATAGCGTTTTTTTTCATCCGTGTGTAGGGCTACGAGGGAGAGAGGGTTGTCTTTTTGTGGCTAGTGGGTGTTCGTGTATCCTGGTGGCTAACCTTCTTCCTATTTGTCCTACATAGTGTTTCTGTCAGTTCTTGCATGGAATTTTGTAGATGACATTGATTTGTCCATGGGTTGTACTGGGTCTTTTAAGTTTGTTAGTTTTTGTTTGAGAGTGTTGGTGGGTTTGTGTACTACTAGGATTCCAAGGAGTCTTAGTAGTCTGGCTGTCATTTCTGAAACTTCTTTGATGTATGGTAAGGTGGTTAGGGTTTCTGGCTGTTTTTGGTCTGCTTGTCGTGGTTTGTTCTTGAGGAATTAGATTAGATTACATTACATTACATTACAGTGTGGGAACAGGCCCTTTGGCCCAACAAGTCCACACCGACCCGCCAAAGCGTAACCCACCCATACCCCTACATTTACCCCTTACCTAACACTACAGGCAATTTAGCATGGCCAATTCACCTGACCTGCACATCTTTGGACTGTGGGAGGAAACTGGAGCACCCGGAGGAAACCCACGCAGACACGGGGAGAATGTGCAAATTCCACACAGTCGCCTGAGGCAGGAATTGAACCTGGGTCTCTGGCGCTGTGAGGCAGCAGTGCTAACCACTGTGCCACCCACTGCAGTCCAAATCTGCGGACTGTATTATTTGAATATCCGTTCTTCTTGAATACGTTGTATAGGTGGTTCTCCTCTGTTTTCCGAAATTCGTCTGAGGTGGCTTGTTGGAATAGTGTTCTGATACAGCTTCGTTTGTGTGTGTTGGGATGGTTGCTGGTGTAGTTAAGTATTTGGTCAGTGTTTGTCGGTTTTCTGTAAATGCAGGTTTGTAGTTCTCCATTGTCCGTTCTTTCGACTGTGACGTCCACTGTGAGTTTGTTGTTGGTTTCTTCCTCCTTGGTGAACTTTATGCCTGTGAGGGTGTTGTTGATGTTAAATGTCTCTTCTATCTTGTTTGGTTTTGTGCTTTGCTAGCAGTAGTAATGCATGTCGTTACTGATGGATGCTAGAGTATCTCTTCTAAGTTTGAATAGATTAACTAAAAAGATATGTAATTCAAAGTTTTTAGTTTTTGATTGCAATTTTTCCAATTGGCGAAGGAAAATCAAGAGGGTATGAATGTGAAAATGGCTAGCTATAAAATATAGTGACCATCTGCTGTCTCACTGTCATGGCACTCCTGCCTCTAGTGGCATGTCTCTTGGGTATGATTCCACACTTGGTGTATTAATACTACTGCATGGTGCCAAGATCAGCTGCCAACAGCAGTATATTGTAAATCAAATTTATCAGCATTGGGGTAATCTCTGAATTTAATGCAATTATCCTAATGTCAAAAATGTTGTGCAGCAAAATAATTATGTGAACCTAATTGACTGAAAAAATTAAGAGTAATGTTCTTACAGGTACATGGGCATTGGCCTTTCTGCTCAAGGTGTCAACATGAACAGATTACCAGGTAGGTGCTTTATTTTCAGGTTGTCTTCCATACAAACCCAATGTATAAACCATTATAACTTTGGAACCTGAAACATTCACAGCTAATGAACATCTGAAAAAGAGGTGGAGCAGGATGGATGCTTCTGATGTATTCTGACTTATTGTTTCAACTGCTCTCTCTATCTTGCTTTGACCATTTCCCTTTTCAATCTTGAGACCAGTCAAGTCAACTAAGTCAGTTCAGTCCTCTGGAACGTGGGCCTTAATTTTGAATTCCAGCAACAAGTAGGAGATGATTTTTAAGGTTTTAAATATTAGGGTCAGGTAATCTAGTTCCCATGTACATCCCAAAAGTTTGCCTCCTGCCTTTTTTCAATCTCTCTCACCTTAAACATGTGCCCCCAGTCTTGAAATCCCCCAACTTAGGGAAAGGACAATTACCATTAACTCCCTCTCAATGTTATATTAGATCGCCTGTCAACCTCTTATGCTCCAGTGAAAAAGTCCCAGCCTATCCAGGTTTTCTTTAAAACTCAAACCTTCCATACCCGCCAACATCCTCGTAACTCTCTTCTGAACCCCCTCCAGCTTGATAATATCCATCCTATAATTGGGTGACTGAACTAGACACAGTGTTATCCAGAAGAGGCCTCAAAAATGTCATATACAACCTCAACATTGACTTCTCAACTCCTAAACTCAAAGGACTGAGCAACGAAGAGCTTATGCTCGAAACATTGACTCTCCTGCTCCTCAGATGCTACTTGACCAGCTGTGCTTTTCCAGCACCAAACTTATTGACAATGGAGGCAAGCCTGTCAAATGCCTTTTTAACCACCCTGTCTATATGTGATGCAAACTTCAAAGAATTATGTACTTGCACCCCTAAGTCGCTCTGTTCTACAATACTATCCAAGGCTCTACCATAAATTGTATAAGTCCTACACTTGTTTGTTGTACCAAAATGCAATACCTCTCATTTATCCAGAATGAACTCCATCTGCCATTTTCTTGACCAATTTGATCAAGATCCCTTTGTAATCTTAGAAAATCTTCTTCACTGTCTAGATTGCCACCAGTTTTGGTGTCGTCTGCAAACTTTCTAACCACGTCTTCTATCTTATCCAAATTATTTTGATAAATGACAAACATAAGAGGACCCAGAACCGATCCCCGTGGAACACCGCTGGTCACAGGCCTCCAGTCAGAAAAGCATCCCTCCACCATTACTGTCTTCTGTTCTTAAACCAATTACGTATTCAATTGGCAAGCTCACCCTGAATCCCATGTGACCTGACTTTTACTAATTAGTCTACCATGTGGAACCTTGTCAAAGGCTTTACTAAAATCCAAATAAACAACATCTACTGCTCTGCCACCATCAACCTTTTTTGGTAACTTCCTCAAAAAAACTCAGGTTTTTAAGGCAATTTACCTTGCACAAAACCATGCTGGCTGTCCCTAATCAGTTTTTGCCTTTCTAAATATCCATAAATCCTATTTTTTTATAATCACCTCCAACAATTTACCCAAAACCAAAGCCAGACTCAGGTCTGTAGTTCCCTGGTTTCTCCTTGCGTTTCTTAAAGGTACCCTCCAATCATCAGACACCTTATCCGTACAGATGATACAAAGATTTCTGCAAGGGGTCTTGTAATTTCCCCTCTTTCTTCCCACAATGTTCTGGGAAACATTAGATCAGGTCCTAGAGATTTATCTACCTTTATATTCTCTGAGACTTCCTGAATTTCCTCTTCTGTAGTGTGAATTGTTTTTAAAACATTAAAGTTTATTTCTCTGCATTCTCTGGTCTCCATTTCTTTCTCCACAGTAAAAACTGATGTGAAATATTCATTTAGTATTTCTCCCAACTCCTGAAGTTCAGCACAAAGACAATGACTTTGACCTTTAAGAGCCCGTACCCCCTCTCTAGTTACCCTCTTGCTGTTAACGTAATTGTAAAATCTCTTCGGATTATTCCTAACTTTATCTGCCAATTTTATTTCATAACCTCTCTTTGCCTTCCTGATTTCTCTCTTAAGAATGCCCCTACACTTGATAAAGAAATTCAGTTGAACCAAGTTGGTTATATCTAAAATAAGATTCTTTTATTCTTGACTGGGACCTCTTTATTCATCCATTGTTCCTTAATCTTACCACACTTGTCCTTCACTCTACAGGAACAAAATATCTCTGAACTCTCATTATCGTATTATTAAACTCCTCCCACTTGTCACACAGCCTTTTACCTGTGAACAGTCTACTCCAATCAACATTTGAAAGTTATTATCTCATACCATTAAAATTTGCCTTACTCCAATTAAAAACTTTACAATTTGTGGAAGGCTTAACCTTTTCCATAACTGTTTTGAAACTAATAGAATTATGATCGCTAGACTCAAAGCATTCCCCTACTTTTACTTCAGCACCTGTTCTACCTTAATGTCCAAAAGAAGATCTAATTTTGCTCATTCTGTTGTAGAAACATCCACATATTGATGGAAAGCAGACATTTCTGTGACTGCCAAAGAGACTATAGGATTGGATGTTGCTTCCCTGGTGCCAGGGTCAGGGATGTCACTGAATGGCTGCAGGACATTTTGAGAATGCTCAGCAGAAAAAGATGAATAGCTAAAGTTAGAAGTGACAGCAAGTAAGGAAGGTTAAGCCAGTTAAGGCACAAGGGAATTTAGCAAGTTTGATTGGTATTTATTTTAATGCAAGGAGTCTGATGAACAGAGCAGTTGAGTTGAGGGCACAAATTAAAATATGGGGTATGGTGTCATTGTAGTAACTGAAACTTGGTTGAGAGAGGAGCAATTAGCAACTCAATTTTCCAGGATAGTGGGTTTGCAGATGAAACAGGAAAGGAAGTAAAAAAGGAGTTTGTGTCACAATTTTGACCAGGGAATCTATTACAGCAGTAAGGAAGGATGACATCTTGGAAGTGCACCAGTTGCTGAAGGTAGGCATGAATGTGCAGCAGGCAGTAAAGAAGGCAGATGGTATATTGGCCCTTCATTGTGAGAGGTTTTGAATACAGGAACAGGGATATGTTGCAGTTATATAGGGCCTTGGTGAAGTCACACCTATAATATTGTGTGCAATTTAGGTCTCTTTCTGGGGAAGGATGCTCTTTCTCTTGAGGGGAGTGCAGTAACTGGGTTGATTTTGGGGACGGTGGGACTGATGTAGGAAGCGAGTTTGACTCGGTTAGGATTATTTTCACTGGAGTTCAGGTGAGTGAGGAGGGATCTCATAGAGACTTAGAAAATTCTAACAGGGCTATTCAGGGTAAATGCAGGGAGGATGTTCCCAGTGATGGGTGTGTCCAGAACCAGAGGTCACAGTCTGAGGATTCAGGGTGCACCATTTAGGACAGCAATGAGACATTTCTTCACTCAAAAATGGTGAGCCTGTTGCATTCATTACCACAGAAAGTAGTTGGCGCAGAAACATTGAATGTATTCAAGAGGCAGCTAGAAATAGCACTTAGGAGAATGGGATCAAAGATTATGGGAAGAAAGCAGGATTAGGCCGGTCATTTGAACAGTCAGCCATGATTGTGATGAATGGCAGAGCAGGCTCGATGGGCTGAATGGCCTCCTCCTGTTCCTATCTTCTATATTTCTAAATGAAGCCATATGGTTGGAACTTAACCAAAAACGAACAATCACAGAAAACTATAGGCTCCCAAATGAGAGAAATAGAAGAGCAGATAGATATGTAGGCAAATTTCGTGGAAATGTAAAAATAATTGAGTAGTGATAGGGGATTTCAGCTTCCACAACATTAACTGGAGTAGTCATTGTGTGAAAGGTTTGAAGGAAGTGGAATTTTAAAAATGCATTCAGGACAGTTTTTTAAGTCAATATGGAGAAGACCTCATGCGAAGGCAGCAGCCCTGGATTTAATTCTTAAGCAACTAAGCTGGTAGAGTGGTTGAACTATCAGAAGAGGAACATTTCACAGACCATGATCATGATTCCATTAGATTGAAGATATTATGGGGAAAGGAGAAGAATGGGCTTAAAATCTAAGTTTTAAAATGAGGGAAGGCTGTTTTAATAAGATCAGATATGGTTTGGCGAAAATTGACCAGAGCAATACTTCTAGGTAATCTATCTTGGAACAGTGCAATATGTTCAAGAAAGAAATATGGAGACAACAGTGCCAACCTATTCCAACAAAGTAAAGGGGTGGTACCATCAAATTCTGGTTATCAAGGGATATGTGGCATTAGATTAAGAAAGTGGAGGCTTATCGCATCTACCAAGGGCTTAAAACAGCAGAAGCCCCTAGGTGAGGAAGTCTGTGATGCAATTAAAGACATAGCATAGACAGAAAGGTTCTGAATGGTCTGGCAAAGTTGAAAATAGATAACTCTCCAGAGCTGGATAAATGTAACCCAGGTTGTTGACTGAGACACGGTATGAAATAATCAGGACACTTCCAAACACTTTCAGTTCCTCTCTGGAGGACAGAAAATATGGTACCATTATTCAAGAACGGGGCAAAGCTGGTCAGTTTAACCTCAGTGATGGGGAAGCTATTGAAAACGATTCTGAAGGACCGAAATAATTTGCATTTGCAAGGGCCGGGATTAATCAAGAAAAGTCAGCATGGTTTTGTTGACGGATGTCATGTCTGACCAGCTTGGTTTGAGTTTTGTTTTTTGAAGAGGTGACCAGATTTGCACATGAGGGTAATGCTTTTGATGTAGTCTACTTGGACTTCAGCAAGTATTTCTTTTGTGAAGGTCCAACATGACAGACAGCATAGGTAAAAGTCTATGGGTTCCAAGGAAAATTGGCAAATTAGATACAGTTGGCTGAGTGACTGGAACAGAGTAATGGCTGAGAGGCATTTTTCCAACTGGAGGTCTGTTTCCAGTGGGGTCCCACAGAATCATTGTTAAGGCTTTTATTGTTGGTGGTATGTAAAAGTGGTTGAGAGTTGATTAGTAGATTTGCAGATGATACAAAAATTGATGGAACATAGAAAGAAGAGTAGGCCATTCAGACTTCGGGTGTGTTCTGCCATTCAGTGCGATAATGAATAATCTGTGGCCTAACTTTAGATATCTACCTTTGTCCCATATTCCTTAAACCTATTGCTTAATAAAATTTATCTATCTCAGATTTGAAATTACAACTGATCTAGCATCCACTGCCATTCGTGAAAGTGTGTTCCAAATCTTTACCATCTTTTGTGTGTAGAAGTGCTTACTAACATCTCTTTACAGTCTGGCCCTAATTTTTAAACTATCCCTCTGGCTGTAGAATCCCTCCTCAGTGGAAGCTTAACCCCTGAAGTCCAGTATCATTCTTGTCCAGCAATTTCTGTTTTGGTTACAATCTCAGGGGGTCTGGCAGCATCTAGAGAGAAAGGGTCACTGGACCTGAAACATTAACTCTGTCTCTACAGATACTGTCAGACCTGCTGAGATTGTTGAGCAATTTTGGTTTTTGTTTCAGTTATGCAGCGTCCACAATTTTCATTTTTAAAAATCATTCTTGTAAGCTGATATTGTGCTCCCTTTAAGGTCCCATACGTACGTCCTAAGGTGTGGTGTCCAAATCTGTTCACAGTATGCCAAGTGGGATCTAACTAGTGTTTTGTATAGCTGCAGTGCAACTATATTCTTATACTTCTTTCCTCGAGATATAAAGAATGGCATTAGCTTTCTTGATTATTTGTAACATTTTTAAAAATCAGTTAACTTGAACTCTCAAATCTCTTTGGGCAGCCACTGTATTTAACTTTGTACCATCTGAAAGTACCATGATCGATCCTTCTTTTTGTGGACCAACATGGATTGTCTCACACTTGCTTACATTAAACTCCATTCGCTACAGTTTTGCGCATTCACCTAATCTGTCAATATTCCTTTGTGATTTTGTTATCATACACTGCATACAATGCCATTTAATTTTGTGGCATCAGCAAAATTGGATGTATGCCTTTCCATGCCATTATCCAGGCCATTAATAAATAATGTGAATAATTGAAGGTCTAACACTGACCTTTGTGGGACACCACTGGTGACATCTTGCCAATTTAAGTACCTATCCAATATCCCTAATTTCTGTTGCTTGTCAACCAACCAATTTCCCAGTCACATCAGTACTTACACTCAAGTTCATTGGCTTCTACCTTGGTTAACTATCTCTTATGTGGGACTTAATCATATGCCTTCTGGTAGTCCATATGAAGAACATCCATTGACATTCCTATGACCATTACTTCAATCACCTCATAGTCATACAGCATAGAAACCGACCCTTTGGCTCAACTCCTCCATGCTAACCCGGTTTTCTAAACTGAATTAGTTCCATTTATCTGCTGTTGACCTATATCCACCATACCTTTCCTATCTGTGTACCTCTCCAAACGTCTCTTAAATGTTGTAATTGTACTCTGCTCTGCCACTTCCTCTGGCAGCTGGTTCTGTATGCACACCACCCTCTTGGTGGAAAAGGTTGCGCTTCAGATCCCTTTTAAATCTTTTCCCTCTCACCTTAAACCTATCCCTTCTAGTTTTGGACTCTTTCTAGTATCAGGTAGATACTACCTGAAAAATACATTTGGTCTTGCACTTTGAAGCAGAATGCCAAGGGAGATTGATTAATATATTTCATTGATTATTTAAAAATCTTTTTTGGGCAACTTTTATTTGAAGTTTCTAATGTCTTGAACTCTGAATTATATTGATGACTAAGAATTCGGAGTGGGATGAGAAGCTGGAGGGAGGAAACAAGTTGTCCTCTCAAATCAGTTGGAAGAACTGTATTTTAAATTAATTAACATACATGTTGAGTCCAAAAGCCAATTTATTCACTAATTGCTGTAAAGTTAGTTTGAAACTGGTTTGGAACAGCCATGTTTAAAAGTATACATTGTATACTCGTGTTCATTATATTGGTCCTTTAATGATATGTGGAACATTTTTGTTTTAGGCTGGGATAAGCATTCATATGGTTACCATGGAGATGATGGCCATTCATTCTGTTCTTCTGGAACTGGACAGCCTTATGGACCAACGTTTACAACTGGCGATGTAATTGGATGCTGCGTAAATCTGATCAATAATACCTGTTTCTACACAAAGAATGGTCACAGTTTAGGTATGTGTTTACAAGAATGAAGCTGGTCGGTTTGAAATTTTGAACACTTGTAAGTTGAAGTCACTTGTGTTTGCTCTCATTTTTGCCCTTTAAATACAACTTAGGAATATGAGTTCAAGAATCAGTAATTGATTCCAGGTTACAAGAGCTTCATTAATGCTCCGAAGTAGTATTTTGACCATAGTACTATTCAATTTTGAAATATGGTGTTGTACTAGTGTAATGGAAAGACGGTATCTACCTTTGTCTTTTTCCGTAACTCCTCTCCTCCACTTTGAGTCCTTTCTCAATAGCTGGTTATCAGTCCTGAAGAAAACTGATGTCTCATTAATTACATCCTTGTTTAATTTTTTGGTATTATCATGAGACTTAATTTTTTTTTAGAAAGGGATGTTATGGTGCAGTGGTAGTTTCCCTATCTCTGGGCCAAAAGGACGATGCTCACCTCTGGACAGGTTGATTTTGAAAAATTTAGTTTAAAAAATGCCTTTATTCCACATCAGGTTTCTGTCCTGTCCTTACGCTTGTTTCCACCTGTCACGCATTAGAGTGTTGAAGGATCTTTCTGCTTTAGAAATGCAAGTTATTGTCTTATAACCAAATAGTAAAGAGCAGTTATTCATAGATGAATAGTGCAGAAACAAAGATGAAGAGACAAATTTTTGCTTGTTATTTTCAGCTTTGCTGTTAGTCCCACATCTTAGAATTTGTTGATTTGATTTGAAGCAGTAGATTTCGCAGTAAGGGATTTCCTCCATATGTGGTCACATTGAAGCTACTGTTTTGGACCAGGCTTGACCCCTCAAAACATTTTTAAGCAGGTAGCCCTGACTGTATTTTTGCTATTTGTTTTAGTTAAGTGTATAGTGGATACTCCGGGAGTGAATTAGCTGATCTGACTGCCAAGTTTTAAACAACAGAATCTATTTACAAAATTTCAGAATGAAACACAAAGAAAAGAAACTAGAAAAGCACATAACTTACCCTATCCAAAACCTGACTGACTATCCTGACTTAATGATGCTGTTCCGAAAGTACTTGCAGTAGTCTCAATAAACACATTCCTTAATGCAAAGTAAAAATGAAACAAACCAGGGTTTACAGGCTTGAAGTTAGAGTGTGTACCTGGCTGGTCTTCCCCCAGCAGCCTTTCTTCAGATACACTTCTGCTGAAGTGAATCAAAAACTCTGATCTAAATGAAGGCTAGCTACACAGCTAGCTGGCTACTCCCCTTCGATTATACCTTTGAGGTAAACAAAATGGGGCCCCATAAGTCTTTCAAACCCAACCTAGTTGGAGCCTGGCCAACTACCCCCTCCCTGGGGGCAAAAAACTCAAGATGGTAGTAACCTTGTAAAAACAAAAACCCAGCATTGTGACGCACAATTGTGGTCTGAAATCTGGTTGAATAATTTTTGTTTTTCAAATTCGTAGCTGCTGATTTTTGTTTCTGAAAGAAGACAGAATTTATAATAAATGAAACATAGGTATCAGGTGGTCAAAGATGAAGACATTTGATTCTCAATGTACCATTTAAAATTATTTGGTTGACTACCACGTGTCGTAGGAGACTGACAAGGCTATTTTACAGGCTCTTTTTACTTATATTATGTAAAACTTGGCTCTGAATGCTGTTGTTGTGTTAGCTGAAACAAAAATCTTTAATCGTTTGAGATTTCTTTACTGTAATTCAAAAGAATCATTTGCTTTTCATATTTTAAGTAACTTTTTTTGCACAGGCTGCTACAACATATTTCTTTATAAATTTAAGGTGGATTTGCAGGAAAACATAAGATTTGATGCACAGTGAGATCTTTTTTTTGAATAAGCATACCTATTATCTGAAATACAGGTTTTTAGCGATTCTCTATTTAGATACTATTTAGTTCTAAAAAAGTGTTCGTGTCTAAATATGTTTTCTGTCACACTTGATGAAGCCATGCATGTTAATTGCATGAGCTGTGGAATTGATTCTTTAAGTATTTGACCAAATCTAGTGATTTTAAAAAAAATAATAATTTACATCAGTTCTAAAGTTAATCCACCTTAGATGTCATTGTTATGCCAGATTGGAAAGAAGGCCTGGTGGGATTTGTACCATGTTGTTTTCACAGAATCTCACAATTGTTATGGCCCACCGTGTCTGCAACTGCCCTTCAAGCAACATCGTTACTTAATGCCAGTCTGTTTTTTTCTCCACTGAATATGTGCGTGCTGTTTCTATTCAAATAATCATCCAAATAACTCTTGAATATCTCAATTGAACCTGCCTTCATTTCTTTCCAGGCAATGCATTTCATACCAGAATACTTGCCATCTGGAAAAACTTGTTTTTCTCACACTCCTCTTGCAATTTTTGCACATCACAATAAGTCTACAACCCCCTCGTTCTTATTCCTTTTACGGACGGGAATAGCTTTTCCTTATCTATTGTATCCAGCCTGCTTATGATTTTGAAAACTCCTGTTATATCTCACCTCTTTCCTCCTTTTTTTCAGTGTATCCTCATAACTAAAATTTTGCCATTTTTGTTAATCAATTCTATACACTCGCCCATGAATTCACATCTTTACGTGTCGAGCCCACGACTGTGCACAGTACTCTAGCTGAGGTGTAACAAGTGTATTCTACAAGGTCAACATCATTTCCTTGTTCTTGTACTCTGTACTTATGTTAATAAAGCAGAGCAGTGTTTTATTAACTGTTTTTTCCCTCTGTTCTGCCCCTTTAAAAGATCTGTGCACCTCAGCTCCTTCAACTCCTTTAGAATTGATTCTCTGTTTTATATTCTTACAATGTTCTTCCTGCCAAAATCTGACTTCTCTATATTGAAACTAATCTACCACCTATCACCCACTCCACTAACTTGTCTGTGTCTTTTTGGTGTTCCACACTGTCCTCATCTTCGTTTACAATTTTCCAAGTTCAGTGCCATCTGCAAAATTTGAATTTGTCTCCTGCCCACCAAAATCCAGATCCATTTTATATGTGGAAAAGCAAAGGTCCCAATGCTGATCCTTGGGGATATCCACTATAAACCTGTCTCCGCCCCAAAAATACCTATTGACCATTATTCTGTTTCTTAATACTGAGCTAATTTGTATCCACATTGCTACTGTCCTTTTTATGCCATGACCTAAACTTTACTGACAGGTCTGTTGTGTGGTACTGTATCAAATGCCTCCTGCAAATCCATGTTTACCACTTCAGTAGTGTTAACCTCATTGAGCCTCATCAAGAAATTCATGCTGACTCCTCCTAATTAATCCTCATTTTTCCCATGTCACCACTGTGTTTACGCTTGTGTCACCATGGCCTGGGCAGCATCATTCACTTGCAAACACCGATACCAAGTATTCATTTGAGATTGTAGCCATGTCTCCTGCCTCCATGTGTAAGTTCCCTCTTTCATCTCTAATTGGCCCCACTCCTTTTACTATTTGTATGCTTATAAAAGATCTTGGAGTTCCCCTTTGTTGCTATTTTTTCTCAATTCCTATTTGCTTCACCTCTTAGTTCTCAAATATATTTTCTGTCTCACATCTGTCTAAAGTGTACTTTTTTCTTTTCTAATGTTAATATCTACCACCTGTCATCCGAAGAGCCTTGGGTTTGTTTGAACAACATTTCTTATTTGATGAAATATACTTTGGCTTACCTGAGCCATGTGTTCTTTGAATGAACCCTTTTGTTTCAGTCTTCCATTACTTTATGGATGATTGAGAGTAGACTGTTGGGGCACTAAATGCCTGGATTGGATTTGTCCAGCTCTTTATGTACAGGACATACCTGGCAATTTTCAACATTGCTGCGTAGGTACCAGTGTTGTAGCTGTGCTGGAAAAGCTTTGGCTGGGGATGTGGTAAACTCTGGAGCACGGGTCTTCAGTACTATATTGCCAGAATGTTGCCTTTCCAATATCCAGTGCCTCCAGCTGTTTCTTGATAGTAAGTGGAGTGCATCAATTAGCTGAACACTGGCACCTGTGCTGCTGGGGACCTCTGGAGGAGGATGAGTTGGACATCCATGGTGTGTCTGGCTGGAGATCTGTTGCAAATGCTTCAGCCTTCTCTTTTGCATTAATGTGCTGTGCTCCCCCATGATTGAAGATATCTGGTGAGCCAGCACCTCCAGTGAGTTGTTTACTTGTCCACCACTATTCACGACTTGAAAACTTTGATCTAATCCATTGGTTGTGCAATCGCTTAGCTCTCTGTGTAACTTGCTGCTTAAACTGTTTAGCACACAAGTAGTCCTGTTTTGTAGCTTCACAGATTGACATCTCATTTCCTAGGTATGCCTCATGCTGCCCTTGGCAGGCCCTCCTGCACACTTAATTGAGTGATCCCCTTGCTTGATGGCAATGGTAGAGTGGGGGATGTTCCTTGACATTGGTGGCAGGTTGTGTTGAAATACAGTTTTACTGCTGTTGATGCCCCACGGTGCTTCATGGATGCCCAGTCTTGAGTTGCTAGATCTGTTTGAAGTCTATCCCCTTTATTTTGGTGACAGTGCCACACAACACGATGGAGGGTGTGCTCATTATGAAGGAGAGACTTTTTTTTTCCAAGGTTTTCAGAGTTAACTACTCTTATTGATCATGTCTTGAACCGATGCATCTGAAGCAGGTAGATTGGTGAGGATGAGAGCAAGAATGTTCTTCCTTTTTGTTCCCTCACCACCTGCGACAGACCCAGTCTAGCAACAATGTCTTTTTGGAATAAACTAACTGTCAGTGGTGGTACTGCCAAACTGCTATTGGTCCTGGACATTGAAAGTCTCCACTTTACGCCATCTGGCCTCTTCCTCCTCCTCTTGCAACTGTCAAAAGCATAAAAGAGCCTACTTTCCAACACCTTTCAGTTATGAAGTACTTTTTCTTTTTCAAAGTTTGTGCGAAGATTTGTAGCTCGGGTGCTCGTTGTTGTGGTTCTGTTCGCCGAGCTGGAAGTTTTTGTTGCAAACGTTTTGTCCCCTGGCTAGGCGACATCATCAGTGCTTGGGAGCCGCCTGCGAAGCGCTTCTTTGATGTTTCCTCCGGTGTTTATAGTGGTCTGTCCCTGCCGCTTCCGGTTATCAGTTTCAGCTGTCCGCTGTAGTGGTTGGTATATTGGGTCCAGGTCATTGTGTTTGTTGATGGAGTTTGTGGATGAATGCCATGCCTCTAGGAATTCCCTGGCTGTTCTCTGTCTGGCTTGCCCTATGATAGTAATGTTGTCCCAGT
>NC_057738.1:3734454-3760808 GCF_004010195.1 Chiloscyllium plagiosum | reverse complement strand
TGTTGTGTTTCTGTTCGCCGAGCTGGAAGTTTTTGTTGGAAACGTTTCATCCCCTGGCTAGGCGACATCACCCGTGCTTGGGAGCCTCCTGCGAAGCGCTTCTTTGATGTTTCCTCCGGTGTTTATAGTGGTCTGTCCCTGCCGCTTCTGGTTGTCAGTTTCAGCTGTCCGCTGTCGTGGTTGGTATATTGGGTACCCAGCACTGATGATGTCGCCTAGCCAGGGGACGAAACGTTTGCAACAAAAACTTCCAGCTCGGCGAACAGAACCACAACAACTTTTTTTTTTCTCCACAGATGCCACCAGACCTGCTGAGTTTTTCTAGCATTGTTTGTATCAGCAGGAGAGTTCCTTACCCATGTCTGAGTTGATGCCATAAGATTTCATGGGTCCAGAATCATTATCAAGGATTCACTGGGTGACTACCTTCCACCTGTATATTGTTTTGTTGCCACCTCCACTAGATCTGTCCTGCCTGTGTGACAGGTCAAATCTAGGGATGGTGATGGTGTGTGGGACATTTGTCATGAACACAAAATTGTACCTTATACACACTGTCAGGCTTTTACTTGAATGTCCAAATTTTGGACCAGCCCCAGATGTTGCTATGCAGGATATTTAAAGAGGTAGAGAGAGGAACCCAGGTTCAATTCCATCCTTGGGCAACTGTCTGTGTGGAGTTTGCACATTCTCCCCGTGTCTGCGCGGGTTTCCTCCGGGTGCTCTGGTTTCCTCCCACAATCCAAAGATGTGCAGGTCAGGTGAATTGGCCATGCTAAATTGCCCGTAGTGTTAGGTAAAAGGGGTAAATGTAGGGGAATGGGTGGGTTGCGCTTCGGCGGGTCGGTGTGTACTTGTTGGGCCGAAGGGCCTGTTTCCACACTGTAAGTAATCTAATCTAAGTTGACAGGGTTGTTTGCCATTGTTGTTTCTTAGTCCTTATTGTCTTAATCTATGATAGGTGGTCCATATGGTTTCATTCATTTCTCTTGACCTTGTAGCAATTGATGCAATTGAGTGGCTTTCTATGCCATTTTGGAGGGCAGTTAAGAGTCAACCATATTGCTATGGGTCTGAAGTCACACAAGCTGCACCAGTAAGAACAACAGATCCCTTTCCCTAAAGGAACGTTAGTGAGCTATGGTATTTACAACAATCGACAATGGTTTCATTGTCAAAGTAGACTTTGAATTCCAGATTCTTCTTTATTAAATTCAAACTCCTTCATCTGCTGGGATTCGACGTCGGGTACCCAGACTATTTCCTGGGTCCCTGGATAACTCGTCTAATGACAGTGCTGCTGTCACGTACCCCTGGAGTAATGTTGTCTTTATCTAGGGGCCTTGTGATTTCTAACCAAGAGGATTTTTTTTTAGTAAGTTTGCTCATTTGCGACAGATTACATTTTGATGTTGCAAACGTTAAATCACAAAAGTGATTCCCATTGGTCTAATTAGCCTTGTACAGCCATTGGACGTCTCAGCAAATCTTTCAAAGAGAACGTACTTTTTATTTTAAAGGTGAAATGACTGGATAATTGGAGGAGTGAAGACATTCCAAGGGAGAACAGCATATGCGCTCTGAAACGGTTTGTAGAGACCTGGGGTGAAATCAAAGGATATGATCGTTAGACCATGAAATAATGGATATCCAGTGCACTTTGTCACAAAGATGATTATTTTAGATTAGGTTAGATTACTTAGTGTGGAAACAGGCCTTTCAGCCCAACATGTCCACACTGATCTGCCGAAGCACAACCCACCCAGACCCATTCCCCTACATTTACCCCTTACCTAACACTACGGGCAATTTAGCATGGCCAATTCACCTGACCTGCACATTTTTGGACTGTGGGAGGAAACCGAAGCGCCCGGAGGAAACCCATACAGACATGAGGAGAATGTGCAAACTCCACACAGTCAATCGCTGAGGTGGGAATTGAACCTGGGTCTCTGGCGCTGTGAGGCAGCAGTGCTAACCACTGTGCCACCGTGCTGCCCAATCATTTGTGAAATGATTGATAATGTGAATGATGTTGATGATCCATGTGATACCATTCAAGAAGCTGATTGTCATGAGTTACTCTGTTTTGAAAGCAAGGAGAGTGTGTTTTTTCTAAATTGGGATTTAACATTGTTCACTGCATGATCTGCACCTGAATAGTATTTTCTGTACTGTGAAAGAATTAAATTTTGAGGTATTTTAGTTTTGAATTTGACAAATTTGAGTTAGTTTACAGAAATTATGTCCATCGCCACAGAAGTTGTTATTTATAAATATTTAATAATAAATAATCAAAATACTTCTGGCTCCTTTGTGCTACTTTGTGACAGCATTGGCAGGAACAATCTCCGACATGACAACTGCATTAGCATAGTGATGGGTAAGGGGGAATTCCACCATCTCTGAAAATGTTATGAATGTAAAAATCAACATCCTACTTTTTGACTAAAAATTGAATATATATGGTGAATATGCTTCAATATTAAAGTATTTTATATTCTAATGTATTGTAACAGACTGCTGTTAATATTGCTGGATTGGTGTATTGTCCTATTGGTTATCTTCACATTGAGTCGTCTGAAGTGATTCTTGAGCTCTATTTAACACAGTATTTCTGACAATCAATATAATGAGTGCATATGAGACCTGACTCAAAATAAAAATCATGCATAATGCTTTTTGTTTTCTTTTCCCTATGACTAGCAGTTATTGGCTTATGTAGAAAACTAGTAATGAAGTCAAATGTTAGTTACATGCTGGTATTTTCTTTTTCTGCAGGTATTGCTTTTACAGATTTACCGGTAAGACAAATCCTTTACAATATTTTCCAAAGCTTTTATTTAGGCAAAATACTGTAGATGCTAGAAATCGAAAATAAAAACTAATGCTGGAAGCACTTGGCGATCAGGCAGTATTTGTCACGAGGACAGAGTTAATATTTCAAATCAGTGACCGCAAGATCAGTAACTTGAAATACTAATGCTGATTCCCATACACAGATGCTGCCTAACTTTCTTACTATTTCCAGTAATGTGTTTTCATTTATCTGTGTACTCTTGCCTTTTTCTAAACAAAATTGGAGCATGAGTGACTGAATAAAACTCTCGAAAATTATTTAGTCTGTTCAGACGTGACACACCTCTAGAGTAGGTGTGGCTTGAATCCTAGCCTTCTAGCTCATAGCTAGGGACACTGTCACTGTGCCAGAAGAATTCCTCTGCTTAATTTTATTATAAGCTTGTCAGATTCCTGTTATAACTGACTCTTCAATTTGACTTGCATTTCAAATATCATAGCCACTAAATTTCTACATTTGTCTCATTTATGTTACTTCACTTAAACTTGGGTTAGTTTATTTTGTGCAGACAAATGGCTTGAAATTGTCATCATGATGTGACATGTCTTCTGGGTCTGCTTTACCTCATTCTTGATTACCATTCCAATGAAATGGGTCGGCAGGCAGGTAATGGACCCCTCATGAGCCCCACACTTACGGTTCTTACAGAAAAATTATAATGATATGCATTATCCTCTAGCTGTCATGTTCACTCTATAAAACATTAATGATATAGAACAGCAAGTATGAGGAGATTTGTAGCTCAGGTTGAGGTTCTGGATTTAGGTTTGCTCGCTAAGCTGCTAGGTTTGTTTTTAGACGTTTCGTCACCATACTAGGTATCTATCAACAAACACATTGACTTAGATCCCATTTACATCCCTGAGAAAAAGAACAGGAAATGACATCACCATGGGAAATGAAGTCACCACAGGAATTGACATCACCAACCCAAGGAAACCCAAGCATATAAAAGAAAACGGGCCACGCCACCAGTGCTTCATTCAGAGGCTCACTGAAAATGTTACCGAGTATGGTGACAAAATGTCTGAAAACTAACTTTCAGCACAGCGAGCAATCCTACATCCATTAGAACAGACAGGTAGACAGTAAAGTATACAATATCTCTCTAACTCTTTAAATATTTCTCTGATCTAGCCTCCACACTACTCTGGGATAGAAAGTTTAAGACATTCTTTATTCTGAGAAAATAAATTCCTTCACCCCTTAGTTTGAAGAATGTCCACTTAATCTGTTTTAAAAAAAACACCATGGGAGATGTCACAAAATGTGGTATGATTTCTAGAAGGAACTAGGGAGGGTACAGAGCCAACATTTTCCAATGAAGACAAAGGTTGGGACTAATGAATCCTGTGAACCCTGTATATCAAGGGATGTACAGGATTGAGTAAAGGAAAAAAATTGTAGGCTTATGGCAGATACTGAGGGCTCAAAACAGGAGAAGCCCTGGAGGTGTACAGGATGTGCAAGGGGAAACTTAAGGGGCATGGAAGAATAATGGCAGGTAAAATAAAGGATAAAAGTACGTTAACAATAAAAGGATAACTAGGGAAAGAGTAGGGTCCACTAATAACCACACTAGTAATTTGTGCATGGCACCAGAGGAGTTTAGTAGGGTTCTGAAAGAATACCGTGTCACATTTAACTGCTGAGATGATGAAACCAGTGAGAAAGACTGTGATATGATTAGATAAATTAGCATAGACAGAGAGGATGTTCTGAGTCATTCTGTAGGCTTAAAAATAGATAAAACTCCAGGGCCAGATGAAATGTATCCCAGACTGTTGAGTAAGGCAAGGGAGGAAATACGAAGTGTGTTGACAATAATTTCCAATACCTTCCTGACCACAGGAGAGGTGTCAATGGACTAAGGAAAGCCAAAGTGGTACCATTGTTCAAGAAGGGGGCAAGAAATAAACAGGAAGCTATAGACCAGTTGATCGAACCTTGGAGGTGAGGAAACTGTTGGAAAGCAATTCTGAGAGGCAAAATTAATCTGCACTTGGAGACACCGTGATTAATCAAGAATGGTCAGCATGATTTTAAGAGGTGGTCGTGACTGACCAACCTGGTTGAAGAGATGGCCAAGTGTATAGGTGAGGGAAATGCATAACTTAATCTACTTTTGATAAGATCCCACAAGGGAGACTAATAACGAGGGTAAAAGCCCATGATATCCAAAAAATTTGGCAAGTTTGATACAAATTTGGTGGCTAAGTGGCAGGAAGCAGATGCTGATGGTTAAGTGAGTGGAAGTCTGTGTCCATTGGGTTCCAAGGGATCGGTGTTGTGGCTCTAGCTGTTCGTGGTGTGTGTGTTTTTATATATATATATATATATATATATATATGTATATGTATATGTATATATGTGATTTAGATTTGAATGTAGGATGGTTGATCAGTACATTCATGGATGATATGATAATTGATGGAGTCGTAAATAGCCTTAGATTAAAGGAGGATGGAGATGGGCTGGTAGGATGGACTGATCAGTGCCATATGGAATTCAATCTAGGTAGGTGTGAGATGATGCATTTGGTTAGGACATACAACACAATAGAATACATGATAAAAAGTGAGATGAGAGACTACAAATGACCACTAAGGCCACATTTGACAGTGTGGCATCCAGGAGCCCCAGCAAAACTGGAATCAGTGAGAATTGATTTAAAATCTCTGCTGGTTGGAGTCCTGGTTGGCACATAAGACAGTTGTGGTTATTGGAGTCAGTCCTCTTACCCATGTTAGCTGTGGCATAGAGTTTGAGGAGGTAGGTTAAGCTGTTATGCACAATCCTGGTTAGACCCCACTTGGAGTACACCTTAAGAAGGATGTATTGGCTTAGGGATGTACTGACCTTGGAGGGAGTATGGCATAGGTTTATATGCGGTTAGATTATGAGGAGACATTATACAAATTAGACCTATTTTCTTTAGAATTTAGAAGAGACGATCTGATTGAAGTCTTCAAGGTATTAACAGGAAAAAAAAACAGGGTAGATAAAGATGAACAATTTCCACTGGTAGGGTATTCTAGAACTAGGAGGCATAGCCTGACAATTAGTTGCAGACCACTCCGTAGAGATGTTGGAAAGCAATTTGCACATAAAGGATTTTAGATGTTTGGAACTTTCTTCCACAACTGGCAGTAGATGCTGGATCCATTGTTCATCTCAAATCTGAGAGATGAATTTTTAAGCAATGGTATTAAGGGGGTGGAGTAGGCAGCAGATTAGCCATGATCTCATCTAATGGCAGAACAGACTCGCGGGGCTAAATGGCCTACTGCTGTTCTTCTGTTTATGTCCCTATAAAACATTGGTTAGGCCAAGGCTACAGTATTGTGCAGTCCTGAAATCCACATTATTGATGGGATGTGATTGCACTGGAGAGGGCACAATGGATTTACTGGGATGTTGCTTGGGCTGGAGATTTCCTTATGAAGACAGATTGGGCAGGCTGGAGTAGTTTTCTTTGGAACAGAGGGGACGAAATGGGGACATGATTAAGGGGCATAGACAGAAAGAAACCTTTCTCCTTGGTGGAAAGATCAATGACTGGAGATAGGTTTAGAGGAGATGTAAGGAAATTTTCTTTCAGCTATAGGATAGGAATTTGGAATTGGTTACCTGTAAAGGTGGTAAAGGCAGAAATCCTCCGCTTTTTAAGAAGTATTTAGATGTATATTGTGATGTCAAGGCATACAACGCTGTTGGCCAAGTGCTGGAAAATGCAATTAGAATATTTAAGTAGTTTTTGGCCAGCGCAAACTTGATGGGTCAGAGGGCCATTTTCTTTGCTGTAAACCTTTGGATTATACCCTGTCAAGATCCCTCAGAGTTTTATGTTTTAGTAAGATCACCCTAATTCTTCTAAATCCTTATGAATAAAGGCTTAAATTGTCTAGCTGTTCTCTATATGTCAACCCCATTCATCCCAGGGATCAGTCAAGTGAACGTCTTTTGAACTGCCTTCAATGTCAATATATCTTGTTTAAATGCAAAGACCTGAAGTCTACACTACTCCATGTGTAGCCTCATCAGCAGCTGTACAGTTCTAAGAATTCCTTATTTTTAAAGTCCAGCCTCTAGCAGTGAATGAGGAGGAAATCGAGCAGTGTTGAATTTTTTTGGGGTGACTGGAATAGATTTCTGGAATCTTATCTGGACCTTTCATCCTTAAGAGTTTTCAGAGTTATTTTGTTTTCTAAATCTGCAGTTGCATGAAAGTCTCTTTGCTCTCTCTCATTTCCCACAGTCTTGCCTCTTTGGTACCCCGGAAGGCAGAGTGCTATTTAATAGAGAAGTGTTCTTTCTTAATTATTATAGTCTTTCAGCTGTTGCCAACATGTATGTTGAAAAATCACCCAAGGTCCTTTTCCATTTCCTGGGCTAATTATGAGCTGCATATTGTAGGGTGCTTTTATGTTTGGCATTTTTTTAAAGTGTGTTGTAGAATCATAAGCTAGTATGCACAGAAGCCTTTTCCATCTGCTGTTTTGAGTAAAGCTATCCAATTAATCTCATTCTCCCCTTTTCTTGAAAGTTTACTTAAGGAAACCTCCCTTAAAAAGAAATGTGCGAGATCATAGGAACTAGGAGCAGGAACAGCCATATGATTCCATAAACTTGTCCCACACATAAGCTTGTCCCACACTCAGCCATGCTGAGCTTCTGAATATTAATATCACTTTTCTGATCTTTTGGTACAGTACTTAAGGTGTGATTTGCTGAATCCCTATGCAATGACAGTAAGCACAAACCCTCTTGTGATTAATGCTAACGTAACATCTTGGATGTAGGTTTGCTCTCTGAGCTGGAAGGTTCATTTCCAGGCATTTCGTCACCCTACTAGGTAACATCTTCAATGGGCCTCAGGCGAAGCACTAGTGATAATTCCTGCTTTCTATTTATGTTTGGGTTTCTTTGGATTGGTGATGCCACTTCCTGTTCTTTTTCTCAGGGGGTGGTAGATGTGATCTAACTTGATGTGTTTGTTGACAGAGTTCCGGTTGGGATGCCATGCTTCTAGGAATTCTAGTGCGTGTCTTTGTTTGGTTTGTCTGAGGATGGATGTGTTGTTGCATCCTAGGACAAGCTGAACAAAGACACGCACGAGAATTCCTAGAAGCATGGCATTCCAACCGGAACTCTGTCAACAAACACATCGAGTTAGACCCCATCTACTGCTCCCTGAGAAAAAGAACAGGACGTGACTTCACCGGAAATGACATCACCAACCCAAAGAAACCCAAACACAAAAATAGAAAGCAGGAATTATCAGTGCTTTGCATGAGGCCTACTGAAGATGTTACCTAGTAGGGTGATGAAACATCTGGAAATGAACCTTCCAGCTCAACGAACAAACCTACATCCAGAACCTCAACCTGAGCTACAAATTTTCTCAAAACTCGCTAATATAACATCTGTAGTTGCTTGGTTTACTTGCATGTTGACTGTGTTTCATTTACAAGGGCATTCAAATGCTTGGAGTACAAATAAGTTTCCATTTTTCCTACTAAAATGGATGTTTATATGTTTCCTCATGCAATGCTTTCTTGTCCAGTCACCTAACTGATCTACATCCCTTTGCATCTTTCTCCTCATAACTTTCCCACCTACGTTTGTCTCAACATGGTGTGCCTTTTAGCTATTTATGTACTGTACTGCAAGATATTGCTCTGTGTAGCTTTAAATTTTTTTTCTTGTGCTCCCAGTGAACAGGAAATACATTGTTCTAATTGTGTAAGTTCATTGACTGCTTCATGTCTTTGTATAACTGTCTACTATTTTTAAGAAAAAAAACAAGAGTGGGCCATTGATATTCCAGTGTGCACAACCTCTCATTGAGTTCTATTTTAAATGCACTAAACAATGTCCCTTGCAGTGTTTTCCACACTTGCTAATAAAGAAAACGTTTTGAGCTGGAATTTAATGCACAGGAGCAAATGCCAGGTGCTAGTTGATTTCTGCAACTAGAGTTGGGCTGCTGCAGCTGCTGATGATCCCTGTATGTGTGGTTGCCCAGACATTAAAAGCACCCTAAAGTTCCCACATGGAAGTGGATAGGCATCCCACAAGACTGAGTTACCCTACCATGCCTCTATATTTAACTATCATAATGGAACTAAATGTAAAATTTAATGGAAAAACACTCACCAGCACCTAATTTGAAAAAATAAGTAGGACTTCTTTTGATTTGGCATAGAATATTTGTGAGTTTAGCGCTGTATAAAATGTTGCACTCAATCTTGCAATTTTTGTGCTGCCTACATATCTTTTCACCATCTAGAAAGAATCCAAACATTTGCTCCTTAGATATTAAGTGAATAATTTCATATTTGCCTCTATTGATATCCATTTGCCCTGGTTTTGTCCATTCACTTATAAAACTTAGTGGGCGGCACGGTGGCACAGTGGTTAGCACTGCTGCCTCACAGTACCAGAGGCCTGGGTTCAATTCCCGCCTCAGGCGACTGACTGTGTGGAGTTTGCACGTTCTCCCCGTGTCTGCGTGGGTTTCCTCCGGGTGCTCCGGTTTCCTCCCACAGTCCAAAGATGTGCAGGTCAGGTGAATTGGCCATGCTAAATTGTCCGTAGTGTTAGGTAAGGGATAAATGTAGGGGTATGGGTGTGTTGCGCTTCGGCAGGTCGGTGTGGACTTGTTGGGCCGAAGGGCCTGTTTCCACATTGTAAGTAATCTAATCTAATCTAAATAAAAAACCACTTCAATTCAAAAAATGTTCACTAGGCTAATACCAGATCCTGTCTTCCAAGAAGTTGAATAGGTTGGGCCTGCACTCATTTGAAAATAGAAGAGTGAGAGGCCACACAAGATTTTGAGACACAAGATTCGTAGAAGACTTGACAGGGTCAATGAAGAAAGGATGTTTCCCTTTGTGGAAGAGTTCAGGAGCAGAGGACGTAATCTCAGAATAAGGACTTGCAAATTTAAAACACAGTTGACTGCCTGTATAGATTGTTAGAATTTTGTATTATATATTTCTATCAGATCTCCTGTCATTCTTCTATATAAGCCTAGTTGAGCCAAACTCTTTTCTCATAGCAGTCCTTTCATACCCAATATATTCCTATAAACCTTTGCTGGACTCCATTTGTGGCAGGTATACCCTCTCTCTGGTCAGGTGACCAAAACTGTACATTCTACTACTGGTGAGATCATATCAAGACCCTGTGTAACTGCAGTTATAAGGGGGTGATATCCCCCTTAACAGACCAAGACCCTCAAATAGAAAGCAGGGCAGAACACCAGCGCTTCAACGGAGGCTCACTGATGATGTTACCTACCTACCTGGGTGATGAAATGTCCGGAAACAAACCTCTCAGCTCAGTGAGCAAACTTATAACCTGAACCTCCACCTGGGCTACAAATCTTCTCAAAAATTGCATTTCATGAATTCTCTTCAGAACTCTCAATTCCACTTAGTTTTCTTTTGTTGTCATCAACCTTGAATGCATTACGCATTTGGTTCATTTTTCTAAATCTGTTGTATGTCATGAATAGGTTGGGCTTGAGCACTGATCCCTGAAGTGTGTCACCTATCACTGCCTGTCAACCCAGAAAAAGACCTATTTCTTCCCACTGTCTATTTCTTTCTTGTCTGTTGCCAAATTCTCAACCAATGTCAGCAGATTCGTCCCCAAACACGATACTTTAATTTTGCCCACTAATTTCTGACGTGGGACTTTATCAAAAGTCTTCATGAAATCCAAACATACCAGATCCAATGGTTATCTGTTCTTTTAGCTACATCCTCAGAAAAACTCTTGATTAATAAAGCATGATTTCCCTTTCATAAACCCATGTTGATTTTGTCAAATCCTATTATTGCTTCCTCGGTGTTCTGGTATTGCGTATTTCATAATGGATTGTAGCATTTTCCCTGCTACGTATGTTAGGTTAACTTGTTTGTGATTCTCTGCTTTATCTCTCCCATTTTTTAAAAAATAGGGGTTACATTTACCATCCTGTAGTCAGTAGGAAGTGCTCCAGATTCTGTAGGATTTTGGAAGATGAACACCAACACATTTTGTATTTTCAGGGAGACTTTCTATAGTATAGATTATCAACCCCTGGGAATTTGTCAGCCTTTAATCCCAGTTATTCCCTCTGAGTAGACTTAGTTCTGTAACATTTCAGATAAATTTGTGATATCCTCTTTTGTGAAGACCGATTCAAATTTTGTGTTCCATTTTTCTGTTATTTCTTCATTCTCCATTACAATGTCCCCTATTTCTGGCTCTAAGGGATGCAAGGAATGTGAGAAAATAGATTCTGCTGGAAGGTTATTGACCTGAAACACCAACTCAGTTTCTCTCTTCATAGATGTCACTTGACTTGAGTATTTCGGGCATTTTCTTTTGTACTTCTAGCATCTACAGTATTTTGCGAGTTGTAATGTTCTGTTTGTTTCAGCATTTTTGTGTATTAATAGCATTCAGCAATTAAACAAGTGTGTTCTCATTTTTTTCCTGTTTTTTCCAATTTTGAATATATTCGTTTGTTAATTGAGGCAGAAATTGATTCACAAACATCTCTTTCCCCTGCTTTCTTGCAATAAATAATACAAAATATAATGGAAAGAGCAAAGAAATGGAATTTTGGAGAGTTGGCTGATTGAAGTGTAGTCAGCTGAATAGTTAACTTTCCAAGATTTAATTTTAAATTGATCTAAGTATATATTTGAAGTGTATAACTGCAATTTTTTTTCTTGGATTAGGGAAAATAGACCTTTTTAATGTAAATATTCCAAATTTGAAAGAGATGCAAATATTTTGCAACTGTCTTGCAGGTTATTTGTAGAACAAGAGTCATAGAATCAGTTTGATATTGCAGTGATTGAATAGCACGTACATCAATGTAGAGGATGGTGGATGAATGAATTGCAATTGAAAGAAACCTCCCCTTGTATTTTTTTTCCCCATTTAGCATCGCTGAATATGGGTGCAAATTTGGAGGAAACAAAATTGTAGGGATATAGGGAAAGAGCAAGGGCAGGAATCTAAAGTTAAAACAAAGTAATGGAGAAACTCAAGAGACCTGGCAACATCTGTGAAGGAGGAACAAAGTTAACATTTCTAGTCTAAATGACGAGTTCAGAATTGAATTGAGCTGGAAAATGATCTTTATTCTGTTGACAAAAGGGGTGGGGAAATCAGTGATGACTCCAGTGGTGAGAGTGGCCAAAGGGAGCGCTACAGGGGCACACTGAGCAGGGATCTGAGTGAAGAACCAGTAGAGAATTGATGTGTTGTGACTTTCAATAATTCTGTATAAAACAATTGACAGAGAGGGTGCTATGGTCTGGCGATCGGATAATGAGCACTTTGAGGGCTATAATGATTTCACGTTGAAATGAATCCTTTGGCTACTTTGACATTAATGGAAATGTAGTATTTTGTATCCACTTAAGTAATAGCACAATGAACAGTAAGCAAGGATAAGCCATTTGGGTCCTTTTGAGACTGATCCAGAATTAAACCAAATCATGGCACATCTACCTCTCCTCTATTTTCCTGCACTTGACCTCTTCCCCTTGATATCATTAATATGTAGAAATCTGTTAATCCTGGTTTTTGAATAAACTTGGTCATCTGAGTTTCCTCAGCACGCTGGTGGAAACTTCCAAAAACACACTACCCTCTCATCTGAGTTGCTGCCCCACTTTTCTGTACGACATCCCAAGAATCAATTCAGTGAAACTTTGTTGCACTTTCTTTTGATAAGCATGTACGTCCTTGGGTGAGTCCTCCCATTACTACTGGTGTTGTCTCCCCTAAGTGTTTTGCAATTACAGCACAACATCTTTACTCCTGTACTCAAATCTCCGTGCAATAAAGACTAACATGTATTTGCTGCCTTCATTCCTTTCTACATACAGAATAGCTTTCAGTGACTTATGAACAAAAATGCGCTAGGTCCTTTTGGATGTAAAGCGTGAGGAATTGGGAAGTGTTCAGCAAATACTCGATACGTTACTGTATGCTGACTTAGCCTGTCCAAATCTCTCTCAGCCATTTTCAAATCCTCCTAATCTCTTTCTCACCTGGTTTTGTATCATCAGCAAACTTTAAAAATATATCACAGACAGAGGTTGCTGGAAATCTCAGCAGATCTGGCAGCATCTGTGGAGAGAAATCTGAGCTAATGCTTTGAATCCGTCAACCCTTCTTTGGAACTTCACATCCTCTTTTGCTCACTAACCTCTTGAGTGGGACCTTAATAAAACCCTTCTGAAAATCCAAATTCGCTACTTCACCGGTTTCCAACTTGTCTATTCCATCAGTTACATCCTCAAAAACTCCTAACAGGCTTGTCAAACATTATTTCCTTTCATAAATCTGACTCTCTCTGCCCAATCCTACTATTATCTTTTTATCCTTTATTCAAAATACTACCACGTTCCCTACTGCTAATGCCATGTTAACAGATCTGAAGTTCTTTGTCTTCTCTCTCCTTCCTCTTATATATTTGGGTTACACATGCTACTTTCCAATCTTCAGGAACCATTCCATTAATGGAATTTTGGAAAATAACCTCCATGCATCTACTGTCTCTGCACCTTTCTCTCTCTTGTTCTAGGATGTAGCCACCTCTTTCAGCATTCTGGAATATTAACCTTTTATATCAAGGAAGTGTTAATATCATTGGGAGGAATTTTTGGTACAGCTATTCAAAGCTCTGGTTAGAATACATCTTGAATACTGTGTGCACATATGTAATGGTGCAGCACAGTTTCTATGGAATCTTGCCAGCTATTTAAATTAATGAACATTAATGTGGTTAGATTATGTAACCTTCCATATACAAGCAAAATACTGAAGATGCTGGAAATGCCTAACAGATCATGCAGCGTCTGTGGAGAAAAGAACATATACTGTTTCAGATGTGTGACCAGTATGTAAATTGAGCTTGCAATCTCTGAAATCGATTAGAGGGTGATTTAATTGAGATATTCAGTATTTTGAAAGGAAATGATAGAAATGTTTTTCGCTAATGAGGGTATAAATTCATAAAATAGAACCAGTTGGGACAAGTTGGAACAAGTTTTTGATGGCAGGCGTGGATCTCCTAGAAAATAAATCTGTAAGTGCCAGCTCAGTTCATAATTTTTTTTTGAAATCAGTAGATTTTAGCAGGACAAGTATATCAAAGAGTATAAAGTCAAGGATTTAAGGTGCAAATCAGTCATGGTTCTATCACTGGGTAGTAAAGTACTTAAGGGTGCTACAGGTGCTTGTTATTTTTAATTCCTTTTCTTTGAAGTCAGAATCTGATTTTTCCAGTAAATATATCTTCTGCACTCTAAACTAGCAAGGTACATTTTACAAATCATTGGAAGTATCCTTAGCTTGAGACTTTGATGTATTGATGTGAATTTTACAAATGATTTTCTAAGCTCCTCGTTGAGAGCTTCAGACAGACAAACACTAATGTATTTGACATAGGAGAGTGCATGTGTTTACCATGTGGGAATCCTAAAATTGTGTTATTGTTCTTAAATAAATGTAAATGATGTAAAAGTTTGGGTGAGGTCGGAGGAGGAAATATTGTTTAACACTTGTTGACACTCGAGGGAAGCAGAGCTTTGCAAATTTGATTTATCAGGGTAAATCTTTGTAGTAGTAATATTCATTTTTAAAGACATTTTCAGCTGCAAAGCATTTCTCATAAGAATGTTGTCTACTCAGACATTACTGGACTGCTTAAAGAGTCTAAAACTTGCCAAGTGATTCTTTTCTTCTCTCTTGTTCAGCCAAATTTATATCCCACAGTTGGACTGCAGACACCAGGGGAGGTGATAGATGCTAATTTTGGACAGCATCCATTTGTTTTTGATATTGAGGACTACATGCGAGAATGGAGATCTAAAATTCAGACCCAGATTGAAAGATTCCCTGTAGGAGATCGAGAAGGGGAATGGCAGACAATGATTCAAAAGTAGGTGATACATTGTCTGTTATCTATATTAGCATTTTTCATTTAAAAACTTTTAAAGGAATTTTCTTTCCTGTGACTTAATTGTGATTTAGATTTAAAATACATGGATTTCTTCTTGCATCTATTAAATGCAGCTTGTATTTCTTAATGTTAAATGCTACAAAGTATATACTGATATTTCAATACTTTTTATTAACTAAAATAAATCTGATCAGTGTACTGGAAACAAATGTTCACCTTAATGCTGCACTTTTAAATCTTGGTAATCTTGCCGTATTCGTAAATGTCTCCTCTTAATGCTATTCCAGTAAGACATGAACTGACCTGGCCATAGACCACAGCAAGCAAAATAGTCCTGCATCTAACAAACTTAAAAAAAAAAAAATCATATTTCTGGGGCAGGGAGCAGGCAATAAACTTGAAGTTGAGAAACCTTCCTCCTCTCCTATCCAAAGGAATCTTTCTTTTTCTCTTGTTTTCTTTCTCTTTTCCCCCCTCCAAGGTTTTCAAAGCTACAAAAAAGGTTGTTTTGATTTCAGCTAAGAATAGCTCAGTGCTTTGCTGTTGCATGGGCTCAAAGATTGGCGTGTAAGTTTCGTTAAAAGGTGGTCCTAGTTACCTATTAATTCTCCAGTTCATCTTACGTATTTTTCATTGTTTAACATAATAAAGTTTTCTTCCCATGATCTACTCAAGCTCCCTTTCTCCATTTTTCCGTTTCTTGCACATGTGCCCATTTACTCATCTCCTGTCACACCTAAACTCCCTGTCTATATCCAGTGCATGTGGACACTCTCAACCTTTTTTCTTTGCCTATCTTTTCTCATACACATGTCTGAGGTCAACCACTGCCCTATTAATTATATGTTATTTGTTTTTCTAAATATTTTCTAATTTAACTTGTGTGTTTTTCTTTACCAAGAGTATCCTAATAGGAAGAAGAACTAATGTGATACATTACTTTTGTAAATAACTCATCGATTTAATAAATTAAGTACTAGTTTGTCAATGTATATTTAATGCATTTTTGGAAACATAACTCTTGTTCTGTGTATGTTTGATGTAAATGCTGCTTCTGCAAATATATTTGCCGGGTCATAACTGCAAAACATGGTACCTAAATTATGAAATCAATGGGGAAAACATGATGTTCACGCTTGCAAGATTGTTTCCATTGAGTTTGGTAAGCATTTCCTGTTATTGCACATATATAGCCTGGTGTAATCATCTTTACAAAATTTTTTTTTAGAAACTGCAGTGCGTTGTCATGAAATACTGCTGAGCCTGTAACATTTTTAAAAAAATTCAATTTCTAGAATGGTTTCATCTTACTTAGTGCATCATGGTTACTGTGCCACAGCTGAAGCCTTTGCTAGGTCCACAGGACAAGCTTTCCAGGAGGAGCTAGCGTCCATTAAAAATAGACAAAGTGAGTATAAATTGAACTGTAGCTTGATTCTGCTCAATGACATATTTGTTTTTCAAAAGGTTTTTTAAGAAACCTCTCATCTTCTCTTCTGAACGTATTCAGCTTTTTCTTTTGTGTAAATGTCCAAAAGATAAAGGTCTCACACTTTTTTTTAAAAAAAAAGTTTGCAGAAGATGCCAAGTTTTGTGGCCTGGTAATGAGCATATGAAAGATTGAAAGCATACTGTCAACTAACTTAGCAGACATTCTGAGCAATGATGGACAGATTTTTATCTAGATAAATGTAAGGTTACATATGATAAAACCTTAAATGGGTGTGTATATTGGAAATAGTTAGAACAGGGTTTAGTTCTTTTTGACCATCACAGAAAATCTCCAGTCGACTTAAAGTTACAATTAAAGTTGTAATCCAGTTGAAGACATTTATCTTGATGCTGAAGCAAATTATCTTGATGCATGAGTATATTTGGGTTATTGTTTACTGTTTCAATGGTATATTTGATGTTTTGGGAAAGATTTAGTGACAGTTTGCAATTAATACACCTTTTGTGTAGCCTAATCACTAGCAAATGGGAGAAACTGGAACTCAGACCAGAGTACAATTTACAAACAAGATTTTAAATGTCATCCACTTTCAACTCCTCTGCCTTGTGATGTTGCAAATAACGCATGTAGTTCAACATAGTTACTGCAATATTTCTTCCTTATCCACTACTTGGGCACATTCTCCTTGTGTAAAATTTCAAGCTTGTTTATAGGCGTGTAGTTTCCTTCAGGTTGTAAGATTATAAATATTAGACTTAGATCAAGTATGGAGGAAATACATTTCTTAAATCTTTAGAGTTGGATCAGTTACAGAATCGTCATTTTGTTGAAGACTGAAGAAAATTGGTCAATGATATTACTGCTTGGAACTGCAACAGGAAAAGTTTTAACTGTATGTTGTACAGACCAAGATGTGTCAGCACCTAGTCATGAATGATGCTTGAAGGGTAATAAGCTTGAAGTCTAAGGACTGAAACTGTCTGAATGAAACACTGTTATGAATGTAAAACAGTGTCCATGCTTTTGGGGTAACAATACATTACTTTAGAAACATGAATTTGCAGAATATTAATTATATTATAGATCTTGGTTTTGTGTTATGAGGAAACGCAGCTGCGAAAATGTGACAACCACATTAAGAGGATAGAAAATATATTAACTCCACTTTATTTTTTCTTTGGTTTTACCCATTGATGAGGGGAAAGAAACTTGAAATGTTATAGAAAAATAGTAAAAGTGATGCAGATCTGATGTTCTAGAATGATCCAATTCAGCTTTGATGTTTCTCTTAATTATTATAAAAAGAATCATCATCTGCAAGTCTGCAAAGTTTTTTGATCACTTATTCTGTATTCTACTCTCTTGGTAAGGATAGCTACAGTGACTGTACTTTTTGTTGTTTTAGGAATTCAGAAGTTGGTACTAGCTGGAAGAATGGGAGAAGCAATTGAAACAACACAGCAGCTCTATCCAGGTCTACTTGAAAGAAAAACTAACCTCCTTTTTATGTTAAAGTAAGCAACAATGTGACATGACCGTCTTTGTATTTATACTGCATGAATTTTTCATTCTGCATATTTTTGCCCACGTGGCCTATTTGATAAAGACTGACACAAAATTGATCATATGTGGCAGTTTTTGTTAGTTACTGGAATCAAGAAAAATCTTAGTATTTACCTCTAAACATTAACATGTATATGTTCCATTTTATTCCTAGAAACAAAGTCTTTCAGGTGTTGAGCTTACTTTACCAACTCAATCATGCTATTGTTTTAATCAGTCTGGTAAACTATAGATTGGAGCGTTTAGAGAATGGAGAATTTGAGAAATGTTTGTCTTGTAATTTATCCTAGAGTTCGTCAATTTATAGAAATGGTAAATGGGACAGATAGTGAAGTGCGATGTTTAGGAGGCCGAAGTCCAAAATCACAAGACAGCTACCCAGGCAGTCCTAGAACCTTCAACAGTCCCAGCATGAGTCCCAACCATGGGAGCAATATTCACGTTCTAGCCACATGCAAAGGAAATGGTGCACACGGTCACTTTACAGGTAAATGGCTTGGAGAGAATCATCATGCAATAGTAATTTTTTTCATGTACTATTCTCTAGAACAGAAACAAATATTGCAGTGTTTCCTTGGAAAAGATTAAATAAGGCCACATTACATTCTAGTCATTTGTGATTGTGCTGCACATTTATATTTGGCCTTTACACTTTAGCAGATGGGAGCTTAGACCTTTGTGCAACTTAGACACAATGCTTTAATCTGTCTTGTGATATTGCAAATAACACTTTTTTTCGTTTAAAATAATTAACTGCATCAGTTTCTTCCTTCTGCAGTACTTTGTTTTTGGGGCACTCTACCTTTGTAAAGATGGAATGTAAAACTAGCTTACAGGTGTATATTTTCCTTGAGGTTGAAAGACACTAAGTGTTGAGCATAGCTCAAATTTCCCAGAAATAAATGAAAAATGGTGTGATCAATTACAAGATCAGTATTTTGTTTAAAACTTAAGTGAATTGGTCATTGCCATTCTTGCTAAGAACTGCAACAGTTAAATATGTTATACAGAGCCAGATACATCAGTGTTAGTTATGAAGGGAAATAAGCTTGAAGTCCAAGGACTGAAATTGTTTTAATGAAATTTTGATTATGAATGTTGAGAATGGTCTTTCCAAATTATCCATAGAAAGTGAATTATCATTATTTATAGAGCCCTCAACTGGAACTTTGCAAATGACACTGACAATTCATACAGTTTTCTTGTGATTAATGAACAATGTTTAAATATCAGGCCAGATTATTAAATCTATGCTCCTTCATGGTAGTAATATTGATGTGGAAGTGCCATTGTTGGGCTGGGGTGGACAAAGTTTAAAAATCCCACAACTGGAGCAGCACTCTGAAAGCTAGTACTTCCACATAAACCTGTTGGGTTATAACCTGGTGTTGTGATTTTTGACATGGTAGTAATAGTTCATTTTTGTAAACTCTTAAGTTGTTCCCTCTTACGAGCCTGTGTCTATACATAATTTGAATTGCTTGTATTGCAATAGCTGCATGAGATTTGGTTGAAGCAGGAGAATTGGCGAATTTTTTGCCCTAGAGAAAGCACTTCATTGTCGAGGTTTGATTTTATCATTTTATTATTCATTCTATCTAAAATGAAGTGAATTTCTCCCAAGTGTTTGATACCTTTTGTTGTGAGCTCTTCTGAAATTTAATTCTATCTATTTTGAATCTCATCTTCAAATACAGCAGTGTAACAAATGAAATATATTCTGTGAAAAAAACAAACTATGATTAAGGGAATTGGTAATACTTTTACTAAAATGTACTAGCTAACACCCTGATCAATTAACTCTATGCAGCTTTGCCACTTTACTTAATCCTGTCTTCTCCAATCGTAATTCTGAATGAATTTTGATAGGCATTTTGTGTTCAAAATATTAAGCATTTCCTGAGGTAGCTTTTTATTTGACATTTTGTCTCTCTTAAACTGAAGTGTTGAGAACTGTTTCAAATTTTGCAGCCACATCTGTCGCATCTCGGAAAGTCAGATGAAAGAAAATATTCATAATTCAAAATATTTCTATTGATTAATCGTAGAAAAGTACTCCCTGCTATAATGACATTCCTGTGAGCTTTAACTGAAATTATCAATAAGTATTCCTGACCATTGCTCAGTAGAGCTAGCCTGAGACTATCTAGTACGTATTTTATGGGAACAACCATGTGGTCTGCTGATAGTAATCTTATGACTGTGTGGAGAGGATATGAAGCAGGATTGTTTGTATATGAAATGCCAAAACACGAATCGCCTCCACAATCCCTTTATTTAAAAACTGGTTAAATTTGCGAAATATGTAAGTTCGTCCTCGCTGATTTTTCTCTCTCTCAAACGTTCAAATCTCTTGAGAAATTCAAATACTAAATTTCAGTGAAAATTGATTTATTTTGATGGTCTGTATCCATTTGTGATAATTTGAAATAATAATTTAGTAAAAATCCATATAATTCAAACATGATACTGGGACTAGAAAGCATTTTTACTGGGAACCCGAAGTGTACTTTGTATTCTTTATTATGCTCAACACCAGTAAGTTCAGACTGCCCTGCTGAACCAAATGCTGTAAGAGTTCAATAACAGTCAGTGCTGAGGAATCTTTGGTCTCTGGGGAGTCATCAGTCACTTGGCCCTGGAAAATTATTAGACCCAGTTATGTCAGGATATTTAAATTCTGGAATAAGTAGACTGCCCCAGCCTGGTAGCTGGGATTGCAGGTGGAATTGCACAATGGGAATTGATGCCTGGGTACTGGGGCTCATTATCGTTATAGTTGCTTTTCCACTGCAGTCAAGATAGAGAAATATATGCATATGGATGTGGAAGAGGAGAGGGCATCAGCAGATGGGAAGGGACAGCTTGAATGAGAGGGGACTGAGTTGGATAGGATGGAGGCTGAGAGAGGGCGCGGAAAGAGGACATTAGTAAGTGAGGGGGAACTAAGTGACTATGGCCTGGAGAGTGTGAGTTAAGGGATGGTAGGGTTGATGCAACAGATGGATGGGGGGTAAGTTGGGGATGATGATTGAAAAGAGGACTATAGTAGCATAGAGTAGCTGTTCACAATGTGTGTGGGGAGCAGGGAGGATCTTCTGTCACTATGGATTATGGGGAGTTTGACTGAAAGCAAGGAACAAAGGCTTGTTGGTGACCATGAGTGAATACATACACAAAATATTGAGCTGCTTTTCTGGTATCTGGGACCACGTTAAGTTTTTATATATAGATAAACTATATACCTGCATTGGCATCCCTGGGAAGCCTAGCCTTTGTTGCCAATTCATAATTGCCTATCTGTAAAGAGATGGTGGTTTTAAAATGGGTCCCATTAGAAAATATTTTAGCAATCTTGTTGTAGTCCTTTGATTTGCATGTACGTAATATACCAAGATTATGTTTCATTGTTGGCGTTGACTTTATCCTGTATTATATGTATTAACTCAATTGAATGTTGAAATGCTGAAGTCTCTCATTGTTTTTTCGTAAAAGCAACATCTTGACAATAATATAAGGTAAACAAAGGGAAAACCAATATTTCCACCCATTTGAAGTGGCGTACAAACATTTGCACTTCACAACATCTTATTGTGAGTGCTGCAATTACATGATTCTTGGTCATATTTGGCCAGTCTTCTAAATTTTACTGTTCCCAAAGTAATTCATTGGTTGTAAAGCAGTCCTGTCTGTATGCAGATTATAAATGAAAACAATTTCTGCTTTCTTGCTGGATAAACACCAATACTGCTCCTATTTATTTTAGTATTCTGTTCAATCTGTTGTAACAAATAACAGTAATTCCCCATTTAGTATTATATTACATTTTTGATGCATATACTTAATGTTTCTTTTAAAGTTGTATCAGGTTTTCCACTAATGTAAAAGCTGTTGTGGGCTGAGAGGTGATGAGATCAAGTGAGAGAGCAAGGGGAGTTGCAAATAAGAGGGTCAGGGAAAGTGAGTCAGCAATAAAGACCTGTCTAAAACAGGCCAAATCAATCTACATCACACTACATCAGCCAAGCATAATGCTACGTTAAAACAGAAACCACGGCACTCCGTACTGTCCCATTATAACAACGATGTTGTTATGGGAAGACTTAAAATAGCACAACATGAATTGAGAATTTACTGTATTTTAAGAATGTCCAGCTTTGTTCAATGGTAGTTTAAAATGAAAGAATCATATGCTCATTGGGTGACTTACTTTTTGTAAACTATTTTACAGTTATGAGGAGTGTGACCCTCTATTCCAATTGGGTAAAAAGAGATTTGCACCTTCACAACCAAAGGATACTGCAAAGCATTTTACAGCCAATGAAAGACTTCTAATTTTTCTGTAGTAAGCTCTCACAAACATCTGTTTTTAGTTGTTTCACAAAAGTAAATATTGACCAAAACACCAGCAAAACCTTTCTGTTCATAAATAGGTATACATGCAATTATTAATATGTGCCAACGAGCACAGATGGGACTTTATACCAATGTCTTACCTGAGAAATCATACCACTGACGATGCATTGTACCCTTTGTGCTGTGCTGGAATAACAGCCTAGATTTTGTACACAAGAATACAATGGATTTGAACCTACATCTTTGAGTTCAACATCTCTGCGCCACAGCTGACGCCCTAGTTCTTAATTCAGAGCTTAATAGTTCACAAGTCCCCCCAAGTTTGCCAACAGTTTCACTTTTTGCTATTGTTCAGTAATTGAGGCTCGAGCTTGCTACTTCTTGGGATTTGCTTGAAACTTTACCTTGTATTTTAACTTGATTCAGGAAAATGCTCTTTTGTTTTGTCAAAGCATATTATTGCTGATGCTGTAGATCTGAAATGGAAACAGTGTTGCGACATCTAAGCAGGACTGGCGGCTTCTGTGGAGAAATAAATAGACTTTGAGTTTCTTCAGTATTTTGTTTTAGTTTTTGTTTTATATATATTGACCAAGAAACTATTTTCTGTTATGCGATACACTCAATCAATCCTAAAATGTGTCTTGTACAAAGCAATTTAGGATGGATTTACATAGAGCTCAATGCAAACCTGTCTTAATACTAGCAATTCACTGGCACTCTGCACTGAATCTGCCATCCAGTACCACCCCATTCTCCTTCCTTAATCGTTTGAAGTACCAAATGCTAATTACAATCATAGTCAGATTTTGTTGCTGCCAATGGGAATTCCAGTTTGCTTGTGGGACAAGGAATCCCCATTTGCAAAGATGTGGTAACTAAGTGTAATAGTAAGAAGGACATATGTTATAGGGGCAGAACTCGACTGAGAGCGAGCGAGTGAATTACTTATCGATTCCATGCAATTTCACTTCATTGGTTGATTGAAAATGTTTAGATTTATGTATATTGCATATGTCTGGTTATGCCATTTAGAAGCAGGTTCAGTATTATCCCACCTGTTCACAGCTATCTCCTCAGTATCTCTCAGATTCCATTTGATAACAGCTTCTCCTGTTTACCTAATATTGCTCTAGAGTGTGTGCATCAGCAGCACCTTTTAACTGATTTTGTTAACGGGTAGTATTACAATTTTTGCCTATCCACTATGTTTTAAAAGTCTGTATGAACTTTTACCTACTTGCTACTGTCCTTGCATTCTTTGGGCATCTTTTGTATTCCTAAGTCTGAAATTTGAACACCAAGATCTGTTTGTATCCAATAATTTGAGATACTTGAAATCAATAGGATATTTTAACTGGAACTTTATGAACTGGCATTCTAACTGAACAGGCAAAAATTATGTCCCTGAAATACTGGAGGCTGCTTATATTATCATGATCTCTGCCTTGTCAGGTAAACCCTGGACTTGGTTACATGTTAACTAGACAAGTTCTAATAAAGTTTCAACTTTGATCTCCAGCATCTGCAGACCTCACTTTCTCCTACATGTTAACTAGACAAGTTCTTTCATAGGTTCAACATTGAGTCATTGTGGGCACCCCCTCAAAGACAAGCATAGAGTTTACTTGTCAACATAGGGCTGATGATAGAAAAACTGCGCACATCTTTTGAAATATCTGGACTCCCAGAAGTTTTGGCCACAGATAATGGGCCATCTTTTACCAGCAGGGACTTTGACTATTTCCTAAAGTAGAATGGCATTCACCGCATGAGGATAGCTCCATACCAAACATCATTAATGGTCTGGCAGAAAGAGCAGTCCAGGCTCTGAAGGCAGGTTTAAAGAAGCCGCCTACGGCTTCACTTGATACCAAACTGTCCCAGTTCCTATTTGATTATAGGACTATCCCCTCATGCAACTCCAGGAATAACTCCAGCAGAATTGCTGATAGGGAGAAGAGTTCGTACCAGTTTAAATCTGATCTTCCCAGACCTGGGGGCAGGGGGATGGGGGGGGGGGACTGGTGGTGGTAGTGAGGGAGAGAGCTGTAAGACAGCATCAGAAACCCCTCCAGAGGAGGCTATGGCCTACTGGTATTATTGCTGGACTTTTTAATCACTACTAATCCAGAATTTTTAATCCAGAGACCCAGGAATCCTGCCGTGATAGATATTGGAATTTGAATGTGATAAAAAATCTGGAATTAATGGTCTAATGATGACCATGAATCAATTTTTGATTGTTGGGGAAAAAACTAATATAGATTAGATTAGATTAGATTACTTACAGTGTGGAAACAGGCCCTTCGGCCCAACAAGTCCACACCGACCCGCCGAAGCGCAACCCACCCATACTCCTACATCTACCCCTTACCTAACACGACGGGCAATTTAGCATGGCCAATTCACCTGACCTGCACATCTTTGGACTGTGGGAGGAAACCGGAGCACCCGGTGGAAACCCACGCAGACACGGGGAGAATGTGCAAACTCCACACAGTCAGTCACCTGAGGCGGGAATTGAACCCAGGTCTCTGGCGCTGTGAGGCAGAAGTGCTAACCACTGTGCCACCATGCCGCCCAGCTGGCAGGGAGATTTGCTAGAGCTGCTCAGAAGGATTTAAACTAGTAAGGTGGGTGGGGGGGGGGGGAGTGGTGGTGGGACCCAGGGAAATAGTGAGGAAAGAGATCAATCTGAGACTGGTACAGTTGAGAACAGAAGCAAATCAATCAGTCAGGGCAGGCAGGGACAAGTTGGACTAATAAATTAAACTGCATTTAATTCAATGCAAGGGGCCTAACAGGAAAGGCAGATGAACTCCGGGCATGGTTAAGAACATGGGACTGGGATATTATAGCAATTACAGGGACATGGCTCAGGGATGGGCAGGACTGGCAGCTTAATGTTCCAGTACAGAAATGCTACAGGAAGGCTAGAAAGGGAGGCAAGAGAGGAGGGGGAAGTGGCGTTTTTGATAAGGGATAGCATTACAGCTGTGCTGAGGGAGGATATTCCTGGAAATACATCCAGGGAAGGTATTTGGGTGAGATGTGAGAAATAAAAAAGGGATGAAAACTTGACCTACTCTTGGAAATTAAGGCAGGGCAGGTGACTGAGGTGTCAGTGGGGGAGCACTTTGGTGCCAATGACAATAATTCCATTAGATTTAAAATAATGATGGAAAAGGGTAGAGCAGATCTAAAAGTTCTAAATTAGAGAGAGGCCAATTTTGATGGTATTAGGCAAGAACTTTCAGAAGCAAATGTCCGCAGGTAAAGGGACGGCTGGAAAATGGGAAGCCTTCAGAAATGAGATAACAAGAATCCAGAGAAAGTCTATTCCTGTCAGGGTGAAAGGAAAGGCTGGTAGGTACAGGGAATGTTGGATGACTAAAGAAATTGAGGGTTTGGTTAAGAAAAAGAAGGAAGCATATGTAAAGTATAGACAGGATAGATCGAGTGAATCTTTAGAGTATAAAGGCAGTAGGAATGTACTTAAGAGGGAAATCAGCAAGGCAAAAAGGGAACATGAAATAGCTTTGGCAAATAGAATTAAGGAGAATACAAAGGGTTTTTACAAATACATTAAGGATAAAAGGATAACTAGGGAGAGAATAGGACCCCTCAAAGATCAGCAAGGTGGCCTTTGTGTGGACCCACAAAAAAATGGGGGGGGGGATACTAAACGAGTATTTTGCATCCGTATTTAATGTGGAAAAGGATATGGAAGATATAGAAAGCAGGGAAATAGATGGTGACACCTTGCAAAATGTCCATATTACAGAGGAGGAAGTGCTGAAAGTCTTGTAATGGATGAAGGTAGATAAATCACCAGGACCTGATCAGGTGCACCCTAGAACTCCTGTGGGAAGCTAGAGGAGTGATTGCTGGACCTCTTACTGAGATATTTGTATCATCGATAGTCACAGGTGAGGTGCCGGAACTGGAGGTTGGCAAACGTAGTGCCACTGTTTAAGAAGGGTGGGAAGGACAAGCCAGGGAACTATAGACCAGTGAGCCTGATGTTGTTGGTAGGCAGGTTGTTGAAGAGAATCCTGAGGGACAGGATGTACATGTATTTGGAAAGGCAAGGACTGATTAGGGATAGTCAACATGGCTTTGTGTGTGGGAAATCA
>NC_057738.1:3732238-3734107 GCF_004010195.1 Chiloscyllium plagiosum | reverse complement strand
TATGCTTTCTTTTATTGGTCAGAGTATTGAGTACAGGAGTTGGGAGGTCATGTTACAGCTGTACAGGACATTGGTTCGGCCACTGTTGGAATATTGCGTGCAATTCTGGTCTCCTTCCTATCGGAAAGATGTTGTGAAACTTGAAAGGGTTCAGAAAGGATTTACAAGGATGTTGCCAGGGTTGGAGGATTTGAGTTATGGGGAGAGGCTGAACAGGCTGGGGCTATTTTCCCTGGAATGTCGGAGGCTGAGGGGTGACCTTATAGAGGTTTACAAAATTGAGGGGCATGGATAGGGTAAATAGACTTTTCCTTGGGATCGGGGAGTCCAGAACTAGAGGGCATAGTTTTGGGGTGAGAGGGGAAAAATATAAAAGAGACCTAAGGGGCAACGTTTTCACCCATAGGGTGGTATGGGTATGGATTGAGCTGCCAGAGGATGTGGTGGAGGCTGGTACAGCTACAACATTTAAAAGGCATTTGGATGGGTATATGAATAGGAAGGGTTTGGAGGGATATGGGCCGGGTGCTGGCAGGTGGGACTAGATTGGGTTGGGATATCTGGTCGGCATGGATGGGTTGGACCGAGGGGTCTGTTTCCATGCTGTACATCTCTATAACTCTCTGACTCATGTCCTTTTAGTGTAGGAAATCTGCCAGCCTTACCTGGTCTGGCCTACATGTGACTCCAGACCCACAGTTATGTGGTTGGGGGTTGTTGAGAACTGCCCTATGTCCTTGGACTCAGAGGGGGAGGGCTGTAGTCGGTCAGCCAGGTGAACCTCAGAGAATATGAATTCCCTGATTGGATTAACAACCCCAATTTGGGAGCCTTGGCAGTCAAAACCAGGAATGTCAGACATTTTGTTCAGGTGAGCTATAGAGAGAGGTTGAATAGACTGGGGCTGTGTTATCTGGAGAGTCAGAGGCTGAGGGGTGATCTTTATAGAGTTTTTATTGAAGGCAAAGTTGTATTATTTAAGTGACTTATGCTGTAAATAAAGTTTAACTTTGATGTGTACGCCCCTGCATTATGTTTCTATTACTTAGTGTGTGTTTTTACATTGATTACGTGGACCTCTTGATCAACCAGAATATTTAATCAACCAGCACCCTCCTGGTCCTGTGGGTGCCAGTTAATATTAGGTTTGCTATATTTGAATAATTACAATTATATTTGATCATATAATTTGGGCATTGTTGCCAAGGCCAGTATTTATTTCCCATCCCTAGATATACTAATGATGAGTTTCTTTAGTACTTGGTAGTCACTTCAAAGGATAGTTAACAGTCAGCTATGTAAATGTGAGTATGGAATATATGTAGGCCAGACCAGCTAAGGACAGCTTGCTGAAAGGACATTGCTGAACCAGATATGTTTTTATCGCAGATCAACAGTTGCATAATCACCAGTACTGATGCTAGTCTTTTAGTCCAGGTTTATTTTGTTTGGTAATTTAACTTCACAGGCTGCCATGATGGGATTTAAAATCAGGTGTATATATCATTAGTCTAATTTGCTTGTTTGCTGTCCAGTGATGTAACAACAGTGCCATCAAACCATACGTACTGAGGGATAGGATTTATGAGTATCTGGAAAGACATTGCTTGATTAGGGACAGCCAGCACGGATTTGTGAAGGGTAGGTCTTGCCTTACAAGTCTTATTGAATTCTTTGACGAGGTGACCAAGCATGTGGATGAGGGTAGAGCAGTGGATGTAGTGTACATGGATTTTAGTAAGGCATTTGATAAGGTTCCCCATATTAGGCTTATGTGGAAAGTCAGGAGGCATGGGATAGAGGGAAATATGGCCAATTGGATAGAAAACTGGCTAACCAGTCGAAGTCAGAGAGTGGTGGTAGATAGTA
>NC_057738.1:3721295-3731986 GCF_004010195.1 Chiloscyllium plagiosum | reverse complement strand
TTGGGGTACTGTGTGCAGTTCTGGTCGCCTCACTTTCGGAAAGATGTGGAAGCTTTGGAGAGGGTGCAGAGGAGATTTACCAGGATGTTGCCTGGAATTGAGAATAGGTCGTACGAGGATAGGTTGAGAGTTCTCGGCCTTTTCTTGTTGGAACGGCGAAGGATGAGGGGTGACTTGATAGAGGTTTATAAGATGATCAGAGGAATAGATAGAGTAGACAGTCAGAAACTTTTTCCCCGGGTGCAACAGAGTGTTACAAGGGGACATAAATTTAAGGTGAAGGGTGGAAGGTATAGGGGGGGATGTCAGGGGTAGGTTCTTTACCCAGAGAGTGGTGGGGGCATGGAATGCGCTGCCTGTGGGAGTGGCAGAGTCAGAATCATAGGCAACCTTTAAGCGGCAATTGGATAGGTACATGGATTGGTGCTTAAGCTAGGACAAATATTCGGCACAACATTGTGGGCCGAAGGGCCTGTTCTGTGCTGTATTGTTCTATGTTCTATAAATCAACTTTTGATCCAGGTCCCCTCACCAAAGCAATTAAATTGCACTCATTCTACAAGTGGATGGCCAATCCTTGGCCACATTACAAGTAGACCAATGGATGACCATTAATCTGAAACATTGTCTCTGGTTCTGCCTCCATAGATGCAGCCAGACTTGTTCAGTGTTTCTGACATTGTTTGCTTTCAATTCCAATTTCCAGCAATAACAACATTTTGCTTTTTTACAGTTAGGCAGTTATTTGTGTAATATTAATCATTTCAGTGTCTCCGTATTGAACTCTGAGTTTAGAATTTTGAATTTAAAGCAGAGCATCTGGAAGATTATGCTTCATAGTGGCTTTCAGTAAAGCATCAAAATTAAAGTTGTTTCTCATTAGGTGTTTTCTGGCTTTTCTTGAAAGCTTTGACAATGTGTGTTTGTGTAAAGTAATGCTGTGCTTTGTGTTTGTCAAAGATTTCAAGATGATTGTAGTCAAGTTTTCAATCTACTCCTAGCTCTTTTTTTTATTGTGTTTTACAACTTTTATACTTCTGAACTAATGTAATTGAGCTGACACATATGGGTTTAATGTTTTTCATATTTTGGCAGGTTATGAAAATAATTGTAGCAATGGTATAATATCAAATAAAGGGCATCAATCTAGCAGTCACAAGCACTCAGCCTTGTGTTTAAATACATCAGAACTAAATAGTTTAAATGCTGCAAGATCTCAACAATCAAACAGCTGTAGCAGAGACAAGTAAGTGTTTTGGTTTAACTTTTCTTCAATTTGTTTTTCTTATTTGTTGGGCTGGCATGTTGACTTGAACACCTAACATATTTTTCACATTCCATCCTGCCCTAGTCTTAAAATATTTGCTTCTGATCACAGTTATATTTTTGAATAATTAGACAGTATCACAGCTGGCAGGTTTGTATAGTTAAAACATGACTGTTTTGTAATAATTTATAGTACTGAAGATGACTGTTAAAATATATCAGCTTGTGGAACTGATGTGGATGACAAAATGCCTTACACAATTTAGTTTTGTTAGTGCTGTAAAACACAGAAGTTATTAACGTTCTTATCATGTTGTGTTGCACTCCCACAATACTAAATCAAATACTTTTGGAACAGATATAGCAGCACAAAACTGGTTATCCATGGGGCTGTGTGGAACGCAGCAGTAGAATTGTATTCAACCACAATCTGTAACTTTCTGGTTCAGCGCATTCTTCACTCCAGCACTGTCATCAAGCCTAATCTTGGTTTACTTTGGACTGTTGGAATAGTACCAGGCATAGCTGAAAATAAGATGGCAACCTGGTGAAGCTACAACACAGGACTGCATTAATTGCTCAACAATGGAAATGGCAATTATGGATAGAGCTAAGCAATCCCATGACCAGTGGATCAGATTAAAGCTCTGCAGTCCTGCTTTGTCTAGTCTTGAAAGTTGGTGGAGGAAGGGGCTGTAAAAAAAAAGAAAAAAAATCCTGATCCTCAATGATGTTGGAGCCCAGTACATGATTGCAAAAGACAATGTTGAGTGAAAAAGCTGAAGAATTTCAGCAAAACGTAGCAAGTAGCTGATCCGTCCTGAGGTCCCCACATTAAGGCCCACGTTCAGCCAGTTTGATTCAGTTTTCATATCTTTGAGAAACAACTGAGGACATTGTCAGAACCTTTGCTGTATACAATGTCTGCTGTACTACAGAAGGCTTGTGCTCTTGACCTTGCTAATCCCATAGCTCAGTTGTTCCAGTAGAGCTACAGCACAGGCATCCACTGATGTTGTGGTAAATTGGTGAGATACATCCCGTTGTTGGAAAGCATAGCTAATCCAATCCAGCTAATTACCACTACATTAGTATACTCCATTGCCATTAAGGTGATGGATAATACTATCAAGCAGCACTGGCATTTCAATAATTCACTCCCCAATATTTAGTTGGGCTATCCCATGTGATTGGTGATACCTCCATTGATTAGTCTTATCAAGCACAAAGGCGATGGTTGTTGGTGTTGACCAATCTATGCTCAAGGACATTGCTACTTGTTCTACAGGGCAGTATTTTATGTCCAGCCATCTTCAGCTGCTTTGTCAATGACCTTCCCTCCAACATAAGATCAGAGATGGGTGTGTTCACTCAGGATTTCACTGTTTACAAATTCTCACACTCAATCATTCCATGGTTGCATGCAGCAAGACCTGGGCAGTATAAGCTTTTTGGGTTAATGTGTGCCAAGTAACACACACCAAAACAGTAGAGGGCAAGACATACTCCAGCAGAAGAGAATCCAACCACCTCCTATGCTGTTCAATAACACCAACACCACCAAATCCCTACCATCAACATTCTGAGATTACCAGTTACCAGAAGTTGAACTGATCAGCCATGTATATACTCGAGTGACAAAAGCAGGATAGAAAATCATTCATCTGATTCCCTGAAGCTTGCCTACATCTATAAGGCACAAGTCAAGAGTTTGATTTAAGGTGCTTTTTTTGCCTGGCTAATTGCTGCTCCAATATCAGCCAAGAAACATTACACTATGTAAGTCAAAACAAACCCACTGGTGATCTAAGTATCTACTTCCTGCACCACTCAGCAGTGTGTACCATCTGCAAGGTACATTCAGTACTCATTTCTCTGCTTTCATTAAAAGCACCTTTCAAACTCAGAATCTCTAAAATGTAGGTCACAGACAGTAAGTGCAAGGAAACATCACCACCGCCTTGACATTTCCTGCAGGACACACACTGCTCCCTGACCTTTAACAATATCGCCATTGTTTCACTGATACTGCATTAGAATCCTGGATTTCTTTCTTTCCTTTTCTCGCTCTCTCTCGCGCTCCCTCTCTCTCTCGCGCGCGCGCTCTCTCTCACGCACTCTCTCGCGCACTCGCTCTCCCTCTCGCCCTCGCCCTCGCTCTCCCTCTCGCCCTCGCTCTCCCTCTCGCCCTCGCTCTCCCTCTCGCCCTCGCTCTCCCTCTCGCCCTCGCTCTCCCTCTCGCCCTCGCTCTCCCTCTCGCCCTCGCTCTCCCTCTCGCCCTCGCTCTCCCTCTCGCCCTCGCTCTCCCTCTCGCCCTCGCTCTCCCTCTCGCCCTCGCTCTCCCTCTCGCCCTCGCTCTCCCTCTCGCCCTCGCTCTCCCTCTCGCCCTCGCTCTCCCTCTCGCCCTCGCTCTCCCTCTCGCCCTCGCTCTCCCTCTCGCCCTCGCTCTCCCTCTCGCCCTCGCTCTCCCTCTCGCCCTCGCTCTCCCTCTCGCCCTCGCTCTCCCTCTCGCCCTCGCTCTCCCTCTCGCCCTCGCTCTCCCTCTCGCCCTCGCTCTCCCTCTCGCCCTCGCTCTCCCTCTCGCCCTCGCTCTCCCTCTCGCCCTCGCTCTCCCTCTCGCCCTCGCTCTCCCTCTCGCCCTCGCTCTCCCTCTCGCCCTCGCTCTCCCTCTCGCCCTCGCTCTCCCTCTCGCCCTCGCTCTCCCTCTCGCCCTCGCTCTCCCTCTCGCCCTCGCTCTCCCTCTCGCCCTCGCTCTCCCTCTCGCCCTCGCTCTCCCTCTCGCCCTCGCTCTCCCTCTCGCCCTCGCTCTCCCTCTCGCCCTCGCTCTCCCTCTCGCCCTCGCTCTCCCTCTCGCCCTCGCTCTCCCTCTCGCCCTCGCTCTCCCTCTCGCCCTCGCTCTCCCTCTCGCCCTCGCTCTCCCTCTCGCCCTCGCTCTCCCTCTCGCCCTCTCTCTCTTTCGCTCTCTCTCTTTCGCTCTCTCTCTTTCGCTCTCTCTCTTTCGCTCTCGCTCTCTCGCTCTCGCTCTCTCTCTCTCGCTCTTCCCCCCCCCCGTCTCCCTTTTGTTTTTAACAGTGACTATATCTACACCATTTTAAGGATGCAGCTCCTTCTTAAGGTCATTTGGGGCTGGGCAATGTATTCATCCTAAGAATGAATTCTAAAAATGTTAGGGATTATTTTTTGCCTCCTTGTGCATGGAGGAGGGGAATGAATAGCTTTTTTGTCAAAAATGCCTTCCCTTATACTGCATGATAGATTCACACACTGCCATGAAGCCACTTATGTGGTGTGTTTCCAAAGTCAGCTGGAATCCCTGAAGGAGTGAAATCTGAATAAATCAGTTTTTATTTTGTCTCCTCCTTGAAGAAAGCTTTGTGTGCTTGAGAAGAAATTAATCTTCCATACGTGTTGGGGAAGGGAAAAGAATTGAGTTAAAAATATTTCATGGAGCACTGGGGAAATAACCAGTTTCTAGAGTTTTGTATGGTTGTTGGTGTAATGCTGTTTAAAATTATTTCACACTAGTTTGAGGGCAATTTTTTAAAAAACTGCAATTTTCTTTGTAGATTTGATTGCTTTGTCATTTCTTCTATTTATCTTGTTCTGTAGCACCGATATAGATATGGAGACTGAGCACTACACCAATGGGGTGGCAGACTCATCATCCAATGGCCTCCTTAATGGCAGTTCGAAGCATGACCATGAAATGGATGAAAATGATACTGATATGGGTATGAATATTTAACTCTATAAATGAGAAAAGACAGTCTGTTTATTGAGTGCAGATACTGTACCCTGAAAAAAGGTTGCATCCAGAAAGTTGGTTTTACCTTCCCTTGTTACAAGTTAGCTGATTTGTAGATTCCTAGCATTTTTTTTTTGTCCTATTTTTGAGTTTGCTTATTGAGATCACTGATGAATTGTGTGCAGCATGCTGCATTGCTGACTGAGAATGCATGCAAGGATGAGAGTAAGCACAAATCATTTTTAAAAGTTAAAATGGAAGATGTCTAATAAAATACTATCACTTGTCACTTCACAATCAAGTCAAATTTTTTTTTATTTCAAAAATATACTTTATTCATAAACTAATTTGATGGTCTGTACAGTTGGTCATGCCATACATATGTAAACATGTACATACAGAGATCAGAATTTATCATTTTTATACAGGTCTGTACATTTTTCAATCATATGCCCATATGATTAGCTGAGGCCTCAGCAGAGCCCAAATGACTGCATGGGCCCCCTGTTCTTCTTAGGCAGGCAGACTTTACACAGTAGTCTTTCCCCACCGCGCCTTGGCGGCAGCTGCCCCAAGCTTCAGCGCATCCCTCAACACGTAGTCCTGGACCTTGGAATGTGCCAGTCTGCAACACTCAGTCGGGGTCAACTCCTTCAGCTGGAAGATCAGCAGGTTTTGGACCACCCAGAGAGTGTCCTTCACCGAGTTGATGATCCTCCAGGCACAGTTGATGTTCATCTCGGTGTGCGTCCCAGGGAACAGGCCGTAGAGCACGGAGTCCCGCGTCACGGCGCTGCTCGGGACGAACCACTTCTGCAAATAATTTACAGAAAGAGACATGTTTTACTTTGGCCTCTAAGTGTGTTTTCGTTTGTCTTTCACTTGCCCCACCACTTTACACTGCTACTGTGATTCTAAAGATTTAGTCTTTTGCTGAGGTGAATTATCAGCCACTCAGCAGCCAGTTTGAGAAGGATTAACAAAAACAGAAATTATTGGAACAGCTGAGCAGGCCTGGCAGCATCTGTGGAGAGAAATCAGAGTTAATGTTTTGGGTTTAGTGACCCTTACTCAGACCTGCTCAGCTTTTTTACCAATTTCTGTTTTTGTTTCTGATTTACAATATCTGCAGTTCTTTTGGTTTTTGTTGAGAAGGTTTAACTTTATTCTGCTTACAACTTTCACAATCAACTTAACAAGGCCTCTTGAAAAGGATCGTTTCAATCCATTGCTGAATTTGGTTTAATAATCTTATTTGCTTTACTAAAATATGATGAAACGCTGAGAATTTGGGGTGTTCAGGGGATTTTCTAAAGCGTCCTTATTATCAAAACTATCATGTACATGTAGTACACTGGAGATCCTGCATGTATTTCCTGAGGAGTTTACTTTTTTCCCTCATCTGTATATTTCTAGAGCCCTGAGAACAGGATGCATTTAGTTCTCCTGTTTAATTAGTTTCCCACTTCACTACCATTTTCAAAGTCCCCTTCTTTTGACAGGGGAATATCCAGGAATCTATTTTGTTGTCCTTCTAGATTGGACAGCGTGGCTCTTGTAAGGTTACAGTACCCCCAGGTGATTTCTAGCCAAATCATGGAATAGAATCAGAGAATGGTAATAGTGCAGTTGAAGATCCCTCAGCCAATTTTGTCTGTGCTGGCTATCTGCAAATCCAGTGTATCTACTGTCATTTCCCTTTTTTCAATTTCAGTTTGAAAACAGAGTGAATTTGCCTCAGCGCACTCAATAGCATATGCCAGATCCCTTATCATTTGGTATATGTAAGCTTTGTTCCTTCTTTCTATTGCCACTAATTCTTGTGTTGATTTACCTTGAATCTGTGGCCTCTGGTTCCTGGTCCTTCCACCAATGGAAATAATTTCTCTTTCTCTATCCGTGGGCGGCACGGTGGCACAGTGGTTAGCACTTCTGCCTCACAGCGCCAGAGACCCGGGTTCAATTCCCGCCTCAGGCGACTGACTGTGTGGAGTTTGCACATTCTCCCCGTGTCTGCGTGGGTTTCCTCCGGGTGCTCTGGTTTCCTCCCACAGTCCAAAAATGTGCAGGTTAGGTGAATTGGCAACGCTAAATTGCCTGTAGTGTTAGATGCAGGGGTAAATGTAGGGGAATGGATATGGGTGGGTTGCGCTTTGGCGGGTCGATGTGGACTTGTTGGGCTGAAGTGCCTGTTTCCACACTGTAAGTAATCTAATCTAATCCAGTTCACTCATGATTTTCAATACCTCTATCAAATCTCCACTTTCCCTTCTCCGAGAACAGTCCCAGCTTGTTGAATCCATCTTTATAACTGAAGTTCCTCATCCCTGTAACAATTTTCCTGAATTTTTTCTGCACCATCTTTAATGCCTTCACATCCTCCTTAAAATGCTGTCCTCCAACTGGTTTTATAAAAAACAGCATGGTTTTGGGACGGTCATGAAGTGTTCTTTAGATCAGGCCTGGACCTCCTCTCTCCAAAGTATTAACCTTTGCTGGTGTTTAAAATGCTTGCCTATGGAAAGGAGGCTATTCATGCATCAGTACCTAAAGTGGTGGAGCAGAACTACCATCTTTGGTTGGAAGTACCCTTGAAGTTTTAGCATCAGGTGTTCTGCCAGTGGTGTTTGTGATGTGTCCTCAGTTGGTTTATGCCAGGATATGGTGTTTGTTTTTAGAAAGGTCTTTAAGATTTGCACATGTGCAGACTGCATCGACAAGCTCTTCACTGGGCAGCTTTCACATAAAGGTCTGAACCTATATGCACTCACCCCCAGTAAACTGACAGGTTCTGCAATATGTCATACAATATTTGTCCATGAGATGTTGTCTGATCAATTGATATCAGACCACATTACATTGGATCACATGACTTCCACAAATACTTTTTATTTTAACTTTTTGAAATGGCTAGGTCCCTTTTTCATTCAGAATCTTTATTTGTAGCTTTATTTGTTATGCCAGCAACTGTTGTGAGAAGTTACATGCATCGGAAGGCCACCCAAGAACAGGCAAGGTACGAAAGAGAGGAAGTCATTCTCTCCACTTGTTCTTGTACTCCAACTCTTGACCCCCACCCCAAACTACCATACCTCATGCACAATTTCAGGCCAAACATGGTTTCTCTGATATTGTACATCTGTTAAACAAAGGATGTTCTGTTACCATTTAGAGTCCCTGTGTGTTTCATGCTCTACATGTGGACTGAAGCATGTCCATATGTTTTATTTTACGCTTTTCAGGGGTTTCATATTGCTGTTTCAGTCTATTACTTTGTTAAATATTTTGAACTGTCTGTGTTTTTTTGGAATTGTTACAATTCATATTTAAATATTCACTAGTTTGTAATAATTTTATCACCAATGACAAGTGAGTGACCCTATTAATTTTCTGGGTGCAGATGAACCATGATATTTATTAGACTCCTTTTTTAAACCATTACTTCTAACTTTTCTTGCCAAGTGTTTTCTTGCCTAATAGTTTGGATGCTGATTTTCTAGTATATAATGAAAAGTAACATGAAAGGGACAATTAGTTACAGCAGTATCTTTTTTAATTGTAAAACAAGAATGACAACGACAAATCAAAGGTCTTTGGTTCCATATCACTTACCTAACAATGTTAATAAATGGAGTTAATATACACATCAGGCATGTTCAAGTTAGTGGCTGAATGGTCCACTCTTGGTCCTATTATCATTTCAATGGCAAACTAAATCCTGGGCAATCTTTGTAGGTTATGTGTCGAGCAAGTCCACATGACTAGCTGCAGTTTACATGAGCCAAAGTTTTTAAAAAAAAAACTATCTACGTTTTTAGCCTATCCATTCATCTATTTAGTAAAAGAATGAATATAGATAAGACTTCAGCTTTTAGTTTACGTGGTTAGACTTGCCAACCAAATGTTTCTGATGTGCTCAATAACCTTTAGAACTTTTATTTCTGATTCAGGTTGCTTTCAATTTTATTCCTCATCTGACTGCTTTCCTGTTTTAATGTAACAAATTAGCTTGATGTTTTTTCATGGATTCTTGACAGAAATAGACTTGACTCAATCACGACGCCAGCTTTGTGGTGGCAGCCAGGCAGCGATCGAACGCATGATTCATTTTGGGCGTGAACTGCAAACCGTGAGTGAGCAGCTGAGAAGAGAATGTGGCAAAAACACAGCCAATAAAAAAATGTTACAGGTACCAAAGTAATACAAATTTGGGCTGGGCTTAGAATTTGTACGTTAATGAAAATTTAAAAACACATCTCCGAAGGCAAAACACAAATCAGTTTGACTCCATCAGTAGTAATCTTGTCTCCTCAGACATTTTAGGTATTGTATGTAAATCATGTTCCAGAATTTAAGCATTTAATCTAGGCTGACATGTTAGTGCCACATAGGAATCCTGGTTATACACTGAAGACACAGGACATTAAACGGAAGCAGAGATAGGAAGTTGGTTAAAAGACAGAAAACTAAGAATAGAGTTTAGTAAATGTTTTTGGACAAGAAGAGCATCCCATTATCTTGTTCATATTTCTCTGGTGTAGGGATCCCAAATATCAGAACTTGCTGGAAGGCATAACATAATTTTTAATTGTTAGAAGAGCAAAGGCAGGATTAAAAATATTTTGATGGGGAGGGTTACTAAAATTGGAATGACCTCCACAAAAGAGGTTGGTGGGGCCACATGGTGGCTCAGTGGTTAGCACTGCTGCCTCAGAGCACCAGGGATCCAGGTTCAGTTCCAACCTTGGATGACTGCCTGTGTGGAGTTTGCCCATTCTCCCTGTGGGTTTCCTCCGGGTGCTCTGATTTCCTCCCACAGTACTAAGATGAGCAGGTCAGGGTGAATTGGCTAAGCCACTGGCTTGGCCAGCATTTGTTGCCCTTGAGAAGATAATGGTAAGCTGCCTTCTTGAACCATGTGCTTTAGATAGACCCATAATGCCCTTAAGGGAGGAAATTCCAGGATTTTGATCCAGCAGCACTGAAGGAATGGCAATATTTTCAAGTCAGGATGGTGAGTGACTTGGAAGGGAACTTATAGGTGGTGGTATTCCCATAATTTGCTGCCCTTGTCGTCCTCGTTGGAAGTAATCAAGGAGTTTGAAAGGTGCAGTCTAAGGATTCTTGGTGAATTTCTGCTGTGCATCTTGTAAACAGTACAGACTGCTGCTACTGAATACTGGTGGTGATGGGGAGTGGATGTGGTGTTATGTCAAACAGGCTGCTTTGTTGTGGATGGTATCAAGCTTGTTAACTTGCTGGAGCTGCACTTATTCAGGCAAGTGGAGTATATTTCATCACCCTCCTGATTCGAGATTTCTATTGAGTCAGGAGGTGAGTTGCTAGTTGTACATTTTCGAACGTCTGACCTGGCTTTGTTGCCACTATATTTATATGGTGAGTCTAATTCAGTTTCTGGTCAGTGCTAATCCCCTGAAAGTTGGTAGTTTAAGAATTCAGTCAATAACACATTGACATTTAATGTTGGAAAATGAATATCTTGGAGGAGATGGTCATTGGGTAACATTTTGTATGGCATGAATATTATTGTGTCACTTGCCAGCCCAAGGCAGGATATTGTCCAGATCTTGTTGCACATGAGCATGGACTGATGCAGTATCTGAGGAATTGTGATTGGTGCTGAGCATGATACTATTATCAGCAAACATCTCTCTTCTCT
>NC_057738.1:3675592-3721289 GCF_004010195.1 Chiloscyllium plagiosum | reverse complement strand
CGCAAAAAAAAACCTTATGATGGAGTATGATGGAGGGAAGCTTTAAAGCCTGATATGAAGCAACATCTCGATATTGTAAAATTCACAACAGCTTTATTGGAAGAATGAGCATTTCCATTAAGGCGACATGTCAGGATGAGTAGAGACCCCACAAAGATTTAACGTTAGAGACAGGTCAAACAGAACACAAAATTGGACTATTTGAAGGAAGCGATTCTTAAGATACTAAATTGCTTCGAAGTTAAATATTAAATCATGAGCTGAACAAATACATACACTCTTGTAGTCAATAGGACCAACAGCTAGGGATGTTACTGGCCACCCAAAATATGAAAGAAGGCATGGCCATGTTTGAATAACTTCTTCAAGCTTTCAACAGTTACTTTAATCTCAGAACAAACAAAATTTTTGGAAGAGCAAGGTTTAACAGAAGGATTCATCATCCTGAGCAATCCATAAACCATTTCATTAATAATATCTCGAGATTAGTGAGAAAATTACTGACAATAAAGCTGTGAAATTAGAATTCTCATGGACAAAATTATTGACGAGTATCAGATTTATTACCGTCCAAAGAAAATTTGATTTAGGAGGAAAGTATTTAAATTGTGCTAAAAACAGAAACAAAGAAGAATTGCAGTCATGTCCTGAGAAGAACAATTTTACCACAGGAGAGCAACAGAATACATACATCTATAAAGTATAAACTCACTAAAGTCTCCTGTGTCATGCCAATACAAACAGTAAGACAAACAGCAGATACTAACAGTCACTCAGTGTTATGACAATAAGCAAATGCTTCACAGGTGCAAGCAATGCTGTGACAGAAGAAATCTGGATCTGTAAAACTTCAGGCCACTTGCAGAAGGTGTGCAGAAGTATGATAGTTTCACAGCAGCAAAAAACCATATTGTACCAGCTACCGTTAGAAAAGATGTCTGATGCATTCCTGGGAGAATTTGTTGATTTTAGCTGACTGAAGTTCAACTAACCTTTTTATCAATGGGCATCTTATTAATTTTAACCTTGATACAGGGGAGTGACACTGTCTTAGCAGATCGAGTACCATTGCTAAAAGAAATAGAAATTGCAGCCTACAGATGTGAAACTGTAGTCCATGTAGAATAATACTCAATGTTAAAAGTATACCACAAGGAATGGGTTCTGGTGCCGTGACAGTGACTCTGCCTATAGCCCAGGAGGCCTGGGTTCAAGTCCCACCTGCTCTAGAAGTGTGTGATAACATGTCTGTTCCGGTTAATTGGAAAGTATCTATATTACAAGCAACAATGCAAAACAGCGTGTAAGAGCATTGAGAATTTATGCACAATCATTACCTTTCACTTTTGAGTATGCACACATATCATCACCTCGACATAACCTGAGGCAGCAAAAGGAATTCAGCCAGTTCCAAGGCAGTGACTGGTCCAGGAATACACCATCATTGTGCAGCTGTTCATGAGACATTTGGTAGATGATTTCATTGACCTTTCTGAACACATGGCAGAACCCAAAAAGAGAAAGGAATCTATTTAGATTACCTATGATAGCGTAATAGAAATGACACAAAGATAGGTGAAGGGACAAGTAGTGTTGAGAAAGCAGGGATACTGCACAAGGACTTGATGGGCTTGGAGAATGGCAAAGCAATAGGCAATGGAATACAGTGTGAGGTTATGCACTTCAAAGAATAGAGGCATACATTACTTTCTAAATTGGGAAAAGCTTCAGAAATCTGAAGCACAAATGAACTTGGGAGTCCTAATTCAGGATTCTCTTAAAGTTAATGTGCAGGTTCATTTGGCAATTAGGAAGATAAATGCAGGGTTAGCTGCCTTGAAATGAATGCTCATACATGTCATTTCAAGAAGGCTAGAATATAAGAGCGGAGATGTACTGTTGAGGCTGTAAAAGGCTCTGGTCAGACTGCACTTGAAAATTTGTGAGCAGTTTTGAGCCCCGTATCCAAGGAAGGGCATACTGGTCTTGAAGGGGGTCCAAAAGCGGTTCCCAAGAATGATTCATGGGATGAAGGGCTTGTCACATGAAGTGGTTGAGGATTCTGGGTCTGTATGCAATGAAGTTTAAAAGGATTGAGGGAGGGGGGGTTCTCATTGAAACGTACAGAGTAATAACAGGCCTAGATAGAGTGGGCATGGAGATGATTCCACTAGTAGGAGAGACTAGGAGCTGAGGGCCAAAACCTCAGTGAAGGAACAACACTTTAGAACGGAAATAAGGAAGGATTTCTTCAGCCAGAGGGTGGTGAATCTGTGGCACTCATTGGGGATAGATAGATAGATAATCAATACTCTTGATTAGAAAGGGGATCAAGAGTTACAGGAAGAAGGCAGGAGCATAGGGTGAGAACATATCAGCCATGATCAAATGGTGGAGCAAACTCGATGGGCTGAATGGCCTCATTCTGCTCCTCTATCTGTGTTCTTATGGGTTCACGTGGCTTTGAAAACCCAGTAGCCAGCAAATGCTCAAACAAATTTGATGAGAACAAAAGAGCAACCAAGAATGTGAACCAAAAGCTGGGATTGTTTTGAAGGATGGCCAGATTGGCCAAGAACTTCATGCATCAGCAGCATTTTTTAAATCATAGAAAACTTACTAATGCATGAGTAAAGACTGATTATTCTAATTTCCTCTCAGGAGTGTGTCTTGGAAAGTCTATACTGGTAACATTTGGACATTGTAAAGGGTATAGCCAAGGCTCAGTCATTTGCTCATTAAATCTTTAACTGAAGTTGTTCAGGCAGCAAAATATTGTGGTGAATAAATTGATACATCAGATTTCACACTGTTGTCAGATGATAAGGTACAAGTTCAAGATGAATATTTGTTTTCTAAAGAAGAATTTATACCAGTGACAGAAAGAATGCTCATCCAAAGAGGGCAAATTATGACTTACAACATATTCAATAACTGAACTAAAGTATTTGTAATTTCAACACTGATGTATCAGTAGATTGAGAATGAAGCTTTGCATGTACCAAGTGTAGTTGAACTGCATATGACCCCATGGATCTGCACCCAATGTCAATTGATTCAGGCTGCAGCTAAAATAAATTAATTTGTTCATTAAATCTAGGGTACCGAAACGGCTTGTTACTAGAGAGTAGCTGTTGTCCATGATGGACACTAGTACGCTTCATGGTCACCCAGATAATGATATGGGGCAACTACTCGAGTTATAAGGAAAATCAAGGATCCTCCAAGTAAAGTAATAGTTCAACAACCAAGTTTAAAAGGAACAACACCCACTTTAATGTCAGCCAATAGATAGAAGATACTCCACTGGAGTAATGGCTGTCAGAGTAACCAGAGTCAAGATCAGAATTGGAGTCAATTATCTTCCAGTCAAAGACTTACCAATTTTCCAAATCTGAAGAGTGTGTTCTGGAAGAATTAAGAGATCCCATTTACAAATGTTAACTGTAGAAAAAAAATGCTGCTGTTGGGGGGTGTGGAGGGGAGTAGTTGGCTGTGCTAATGAAGTATAATGTGATGGTTCTAAAAGTATCAGGGTTGGAGACTTCATTAAGTCCATCCAATCAGATTAGTTGGCTTGACATTATTACTGATATAACTTGTACCTGTTGCTATCATGTAATAAGCTAGATCTTGCTAAGCCTTTTTAAGACTCACTAATGGTTCATATAGTACCATTATTAACCACATAAGCCCATAGACCCTATATAGAGAGGAGACTTGTGGCAACACAATGCTACCTAGCTATCTGAAAATGAGAGGCATCCAAAGCTAAGACTATTTGAGAAAGACCACCTGTGAATTGAAAGAATGCAACAGTGAAGCCATCTTTGGATTTGAATGTTATTGCAGGGTCTTTCACTTGTTTGGCTACCGTTGGCTCCTCTGGGTATTTTTAGACTTTTTGTTAGTAAAATGGCATGGTTTTACTGTATCCTGCACAATGTTTTCTCTTCAGGTTTGCAACTGTGATAAAGAAACGGAGTCAGAAACTGAAGTCCTTTGTGACCTACCAATTTGATCAGGCTTACAAAGAGTTGTAAGCTGAACTAGTCAGAAACTTTTGAGTAATATTTAATCATAGCTATGCAATAGCCAGTGTGCTTCATATAATTTAAACCTACAACCCTTCAGAGCACACCATTAAAAGCAGGAAGTAAATTGAGTCTGAAGTTACCCAGTATCTGCATTTAAGCACAACTTTATTCTTCAATACTGAAACAACAAAAGACAAAAGATTTCAATTAAAATTATTTAGTTTCACCATTGCTAATTGGGCTATTTTTCATTTACTTTTGTTTTTATTTTAATACTTGAAAGACCCAGGTCCTCTGGTATAGTTGCGTGTTTCTATAATGTCCTAGCCCTCCTTTTAAGTGCTGCTGAATTCTGTGGTGGAACTGGAACAAATCGGAATTTCTGCACTTTAGCCTGCTGGCTTGCTTTCAACTGTGAAGACATCTGAAGGAACTAAGCACAATGCTTTTATACTGTTGTCCTGAGGAAAATATCTTTGTGCTGTGCAGGATTGAAACTTTGTCCTGCCTTTATAATATTCAAATTCACTAATCCCACAGTTTCTGAAAACTCAGTGTCTATTGTGAATGGAAGTTCCAGTTTGGGGCTTGGAATGAAAGGCTCAGTGTGTAAGGACTGTGCCAGTCAGTGCCTTACATACCTTTTCTTTAACAAATTGAATCATGCATTTGTCAACTTGGCTACCACAATATTCATGGTGTCAGATCCAAGAATTCAGAATTAAATACATCTTTAATCATAACTTTTGAGTTATAATAATACGTAAGCATTAGGTTTCAGATCATCATAGACTGTGCTGCCTTTGCTTGTGCATTGCTCAAGTGTGATTTTGTTCTCAGATTTATAATTTTTAATATAGTAAATCAATATAATTGGACAACTTTCTTTGAAATGCCTTCCATTTGAAATATTTTTGAGTTGTTTACATTTTTGATATCTTTGCACATTCTAGGACGCATTTAGCCTGCTTGCTTATTCCGATCCATGGAACAGTCCAGTAGGATATCAGCTTGATATTGTGCAAAGAGAGCCGGTGTGCTCTGCGTTGAATAGTGCTATATTAGGTGAGTACAAGTCGTATATTTGCAAGTCACTTTAGTTGTTTGCTGTGACCATATCTAAAACAGTATTTTGTGTTAACTTTTTCTATTGTTTGTAACGTGTAATTGAATGGGAGAAATTGTTTACTGCCTACAGGCAGTAACTGAGTAAACTAAAAGTGGACATAATCTCGAGGTTAATTGAATGTGATAAAATTCTGCCAAAGTACTGTAATCATCAAATGTTAATGAATAAAATATCAACTGGATATAAGGCTCAACTGGAACTTACTACCTAACACAGCAACATTCAATTATCTACATTGGCTCCAATCCATGTACTTCCCTCCCTATCCTACATTTTTTGGTTTGGTCCATGAGACCATGTAAAGTATTTTTTGGGCAAATCTCTCAGGGTGAGTTCAACCTCTGTCTCAACTCTTAATACTCTTGCTTCTCTTTTCACTGCCCTCTTACCTTCTCTAAATTTCTCCCTCCATGTAAACATTAATTCACGAGCACTTCATGTGCACTTGCAATTCTCATCATCTATTGGGATAATTTTCCTGAACTGTTTTCTTTTGTCACTTTTTAAGCACCAGGTATCATGTGGAACTGCAGAATTGAGTATGTAACAATATTGTGATACAATATTGAATGCAAATATTGTTGCAAATCATACCATAAATTTTTGATTTGCTGAACAAATTTGCTTTTGTTGAATGGAGCCCACACTTCCACTTTAAATATTGTACTCCTCCGTAAAGTTGTTACTCTTCTTCACCGTCCCTCACCCTCCATGGTGTGATCACCCCTTAAAGGACACCGGCTTTAAAGATATAATAAATATCTGGGTTAGCCTTCACTTACAGATCTGGCTGGATCTCGAAAGCACTATTTAGTTCTGCTCTCATCCACAAAAACCATAAATTCCAGAATGATCCTGATATTCAAAGCATCCTTTCACTGTCAAACCACCATCTTAAATTATTTTCACTGTCCTTTCTAGTGTTTCTATTAACAGCAGGTGGAAGGAATTCAGGAATTTCTTTGTCACTAAAATCCAGCCCATACAATCTGCTGCATCTCTCCCCTCCACTAGTCCACCAAACCAACTTCCTCATAGACAGTCTCTGCTTTAGTTTTGAACTCGTGCCTTTCTCTTTATTGTTAATTTTGCTCTGACCCCATCTTGTTCGTGAAACTTTCTTTCCCTCTAAACTCCATTTCCACTAAATGTCTGACCAGCCAACTACTTCTCCTGATTACCTCTCTTTGGCAATTCTCCCTCCTTTTTAAATCTATTACTACCCCTCTCTTAAGAAACCATCTCTTGATCGTACTATCTTTGAAAACTAAGTATGCTTCCCTTTTACAAAGTCCTTGATTGTATTTGTTGCCTTCCACGTGTGCTCCCATCTTCTGCAGAACTTCACTTTTCTGCTTCTACTACACTACTGAAACTGTTTTTACCAAAGTCATGAATGTAATGGCACTAAAGGTAAATATCACTTCTCATCCTTCTCAACATGAGTGCATCATTTTACACTGTTGACCATACCATTCTTCTGTAGCCTTCATCTTTTTAAAATGCTACCCCTCTGATTAAGCTCTTGGCTATCTGCCCCAATTGCACTAATGACAACTTGTTGTTGAAACCAGATGATCTCCATGTGTACCACTGCATCAGCACTAGCTTTCTAATTTTGATTTTTCTTTTCCTTCACATGTGTAGTATTGAGGTTGAAGGATCATTTGTCCAATAGAAATCTGCCTAACTACTTCACATTGAAACGTTGAGAACAGTTTGTGTTCAATTACTACTCAAGCACGTTATTCTAAATAGATTTTTCCACCCTGCGTATTGGATTTCTCCCAAACCTATCTTAAAATTATTTAGTACGATTTTATATTTGTCCTTGACTCTTCAGATTTGTATTGTCACGTGTACTCGAGTACAGACGTACAAGTCAAAATTGTATAATGTTGCCACACATGGTGCCATCTGAGGTACAAAGATATCGAGATACAAAAAACCTAACTAACAAAGCAGGAGGAGAAACAGAGTTAAAATGTTAAGCATTATCTTCGTAGAATAAGTAGAAAAATAAAGAAATAAGGTAATAGTTAACATTAAAATCCTTCTTTATTTAAACCAGAAAAATAAAGGAATAAAGTTACAAGTTCAGCAGTCTTCAGTCCTCACCATATCTTGCTCCCCACCACAGGTATTGGGGAGCCTCCCTCTCTGTTTGCTGTTCCCACATTGGGTCATGATGCCATCATTGCTGCTGCTGAAACTGCCGTTTCCCCGATCTCCCCTTGGTACTTCCAGAACATATCAGGGCAGGACCCACGTATATGCTGAGATACTGCCATGCCACGCTGAGTGGCATGGGCTGAGACACCGCCCTGGTGTCTCGCCGGGACCACACTCAGTCAATGATCCATATTTAGGTTCAATAAAAAATCAGCCCTGATGATAAAACCATTGGCAAATGCACACCTACGCTTCCAGATTGTAAGTCTTGAACATTTTGGCAGCAAATAGAGTCCTAGAGATGTACAGCATGGAAATGGACCCTTCAATCTAACTCGTCCATGCCAGTCAGATATCCTAAACTAATCTAGTCCCATTTGCTAGCACTTTGCCCATCTTCCTCTAAACCCTTCCTATTCATATACCCATCTGGGTGCCTTTTAAATGTTGTAATTGTACCAGCTTCCTCTCGCAGCACAGTCAATACATGCACCACCCTCCCCTTGCCCCTTAGGTGCTGCTTAAATCCTTCGCCTTCCACCCTAAACCTATGCCCTCTAGGGAAAATACCTTGTCTATTTACCCTATCCGTGCCCCTCACGACTTAATAAACCTCTGTAAGATCATCCCTCAGCCTCTGATGCTTCAGGGAAAATAGCCTCAGTCTATTCAGCCTCTCCCTGTAGCTCAAATTCTCCAATCCTGACAACATCCATGTAAATCTTTTCCAAACCCTTTCACGTTTCATAACACTCTTGAGATCAGACTTGAACAATATATTCCAACAGTGGTCTAACCGATGTCTTGTACAGCCACAATATGACCTCCCAACTCCTGTACTCAATACTCTGACCAATAAAGGAAAGCATACCAAGCACTTTCACTATCCTGTCTACCTGTACACTACTTTCAAGGAACTATGAACCTGCACTCCAAGGTCTCTTTGTTCAGCAACACTCCCCAGGACTTTACCATTAAGTATATAAGTCCTGCCCTGATTTGTCTTTCCAAAATACAGCACCTCACATTTTTATAAATTAAATTCCATCTGCCATTCCTCTGCCCATCTGATCAAGATCCCATTGTACTCTGAGGTAGCCTTCTCTTTGCTGTCCACTACACCTCCAAATTAAATGTTAGGGATTTGAGCAAAATACTCTTAAACTGCCTTTCCTCCATCTTTTGTCGTCTTGCAAGTTTGCATAATCCCCCATTATACAGAGGAGATTAATGTCAAATGAAGGAGGGAATGGAAGATGTTAGGAACTTTTTTGTAACCTTGGTATTCCCAGGTAAAATTTCATGTAAAAAATGGTTCTACGGTACTATAGACCACCCCTACCCTTCTGCACCTGCAAAATTCACACTACTTATTGCAGGTCTCTAACATCCCATTGCAGTAACAGAGGTAAACATGCAATTCTCAAGCCGCCGGCCATCTGGAACAACATCTGTGACATTTGCCATAAATGAATTAAAAGTTGGCACAAAATCAGCCTGACTAAGAGATTTTGTCCACTGAACATTGAGTGAGGAATAGAGATGGATTATGTGATGGCTGTATGCAATAAATTGTGAGATGGTCAACTGAGATTATTGGAGTGGAAGGAATGCAAAAACAACACTTGCATCTATTCTGATATTGTTCCAAGATCTAGATGTTAATGGTATGTTTAGAAACCTATAAAAGATTATAAAATCTATAAAAGAGTAATCCCGCAGTTACTCTGGGTCAGGTCTTGTACCTACCAAGTTATCTAAAAGCAGCAATCAATTTTGGGGGAAAAAGACTTCTGACAGCCTGAAAATCATGGAGCTGTGATCCTGTGGCTGAAGTTCCATCTTTTTTAAAGAAAAAAGTCCTAACCTCTAAAATTGACCTGAATCTTTTCTCATGAATATGTGGTTGTTGGTATCATACACTGCATTCTTTAATTTACAGTAGTGTTGTCCAAACATTTAATTATTTGAATGAAATTTAAAATTGTAGGAGGAATATTAATATGTTAATTTGGCAGATGGTCGAAATGTGAAGCTGCTTTAAACGTTTGTGTGTAATTGTCAAGTTGGTTGGAAGGATTGTTGCCATGCAGTCAGAAGACTTGCCCCTGGAAGACTTGAGTCCTGCTGGTCATAATCTTTCACTTTGCCATCAAGTTTTGGAATAGGTGTTGAAAATGGAGCTTCTAACTCAAATTGAGGTCATGTCATGCAAACTTCTATTTGGAGAAACATGCAAAAGGATTCTGTGTCACTATTTCTTAAATAAAAACAAAATGTTATAGATATGTTTTTTTTAATATGATCAGAAGGATAACTAGTTTTCCTCAACTGTTATGTGCAGATGTTAATTTTGCATAAGAGATTAGTGTGTATCTGCAGGTATTTGGTCATTTCAATGTACAGAAACAGTGGATTGAAGTTACAACAACACTCACTTTGTCTTTCTTATTACAGAGTCTCACAATCTGCCAAAGCAACCCCCACTTGCTCTCGCCATTGGGCAGGCTTCAAAGTGTTTGGAGCTGATGGCCCGATTGGGAATCGGTTCTTGTGCATTTGCCACAGTGGAAGAATATTTGCACTAGCTATGCATTTGTACAGCTCATCCCAGAGCCACCTTTAATATTATAGTGACCATTCTCAGAACCAGGTCTGCTCAAGGGAAACTGACTTTTAATTTCCATTGATTTTTTGGGGACAGATTGTAAATGTCATTCTATTTCTGCTTCCTAGTTTACAGCATGGTCCAGCTGTTTTCTAACTTATATGCACAGTTCATTGACATGTTTTGCATTATTTTTTTATAGCGATGTCTGGAGGAGTTGTAACAGTGTAGTATGTATATTTGTTTTGGTGGAACATAACTGTGCTTCCTTATTAATTCCTCAAACATGTCAAAGGATTCTCATCTGAATTGGGCTGATTGAGACTTCAGCTAAAATAAATTATCCATCATATGGGACAGTGTCATTCATTCTTAAATATTTGGAGGAGAAAAACTAATTGGCTAAAAAAATTAAAAGTGCTTTAATCAAAATTTAAAGTGAGAATGTGTGAATAAAAGTATTTAGTTACAGATTAAAACCAAAAAACTAGGTTTTTTGTACTTTATTAAAATGTATCTTTTGTGATAAACCAAAATTTAAAATTGCTGTTGTGTGAGTGGATCCCCAATGGTGAGCATGTCTAATACAAAATGGATAAAAATGTTTTCCATCCCTCTGATGTACATCAAAAAAGTTAAATGCTTGAGTAATTTGGTAGATCTTTTAAGTATAGATGGATGGAGGGAGAGTGATTTGTTTTTCCCTCGCAAGCATATTGTAAATCTTCATTACTCAGGAGTTGAATGGACAGTCTCAACACTTGTGATCGATTGCAGCGTGTTGGTCCCAGTGTTTTTTTTTAAATCTCACCAGGTTGTCTGTGTGCACATGCTCTCCATGTTTCCCCTGCCCTCTCTCCAAACATTGTTTAAATGCAGAGAAATACATTCTACACCCATCATTTTAACCATTGTAAAATAACAGTGTTAAGTACTTGTCAACACATTGTGTGGTAATGACATTATTTATATTAAACCAAATACTTAAGTCAAAATCTGCAATGTCTTAATTTAAACTTTGTACACTCTGCATTTTTAAGCAGTGCTTGAGTGAGTACTATACTGCAATAAACAAATGTATGAATCATAATTAATCAGCTATTAAAGATTTAAATCTATTGAAATGGGTACTGTTTATTTACTTGTTAAATAGCATTGTCTACATGCTGAAAATGAAAACTTTTAAAAATTGTGCACACAATAAATCGCAAAACTTTCTGAAGGATAAAGTTTGAGGCTAGGTGTTGAATTCACTTAGCAATCATCACAGATCACTAGTTATTGTAATGTATATTCTTCAAAACAAATACTTTTAATACAGTATTCAAGTATTTTAAACACTTTTTGTTAAAATCAGCTATGTATTGCAGGCCAGGCTGATTTGTATGTTATGACCCTACATCATTCCTCTTTAGAAGAATGTATTTTTTATTTCCCCTTTATCCAAAAAGAATCAATTGAAGTTACTTTTGTCATTGTGGTGACAATCAGAACTATTATTTCCAACAGCTTTTCTTGCAACTGTAAAGAATTTTAGCTTTAATGTTGGCCAATAGTTACTGCCCAGCCAACTTTACTAAAAGTAGATGTTCTGGTCATATATCAGTGCAGTTCGTGGACTTTGCCTTGTAAGGAAAATAACTTCACAATATTTAGCTGTATAACGCTTTGGGACATCCTGAGATTGTGAAAAATGCCAAGTTTATTTAAAATGTATATTTTAATTCATGATATTGTATTGAAGACTGGTTCCATGAACCTTTATTCCTGACCACCCTGCTGTAAAAATTGTGGTGATTATCATTGTAACTTTTTAACCAGGAAAATTTGCAACGAAACAATGTGTAGTAATAAATTATTACAGAAATATTTTACTGGATATAAAATTGTGTGGTCCCCAAAATGTTCATTTGTAGGTTTATGAAGGGAATACATTGAACAAATATAAATGCTTAAGGTTGGGTGGGGAAAGTGACGTGGCTTAATCTTTCAGCACCTCTTGTCTAGAGAGTAACTATCTGTACGTTCTATGCAGTTGATGCAAGCTGGCAATGAATCGGAGTTCCTATCATCATTCGCGCCTTAATACTAATGCATTAATAATGAGGTAGGAATGGATATCTAAAATTGGTTTTAGCACCGTACCAATATAATCACTGGTAGAGAGGACGATTTTGCCCAAGTCTGTACTTGCTGTAATTTGACCTATGAAAGGCAGGAGTGTAATGTTTCAGTTCCCCTGTTTAAAGTGTTCTCTTGGGGTCATTGCCACATACTTGGCCATTCCCTGTGACAATTCAGCTAATTAAGAAAACCAAACCTGCCTCCCTCCATGTGGCATTTTTGTGGTAGTTGGATATTGTACCAAGGGAATAGGCCCTAGTGACTGAGGCCTATACCATTTGTTCCATATCAGAACATAGTGGTATTTCTTTGTCCCTGTTTTCTCTTCCTATATGCATTCTGCATATCTCAATTTTTTTTGTCTGTGGTGGATTTGGGTACTTTGTAAAAGTATGACTGGTTTTAAAGATGATAATGTTAGTTTGGCACAGAACTACATTTCTAGATTCAAGACGTACTCCCGAACAGCTTAATCTTCAATGCTATTCCTGCTTATGCTCGAAATGTCTATTCTCCTGCTCCTCGGATGCCATCTGACTGGCTGTGCTTTTCCAGCACCACACTTTTTGATTCTTTAATGCAGTGCTAAAGCTTAAGTTAAACGAAAGAGCCATTTATCATTTTAGACTTCATACCACTATGAATTTTCATTAGACTGTTTTAACTCAGTTGATGGGAGTGAAACAATCATACAATAGCAAATGTGGACACTTTGTCTGCTATTTGAAAATTTATCCTTTAACCAAGTTGCCTATGCTACCTCCATAACTCTTACAAAAATGTAATGGTATCTAATTTAAATTTGTGCAATACTAATTAATTTAAGTGTACTATACAGTATTTCAATTTATTACATTTTTCAAATGCAATGTCAAAGTAGAAACCTCCCATTCACATTAGATTTTAAAAACCTGTTTCACATAAAGAATACATGAATTATAGTATCAACCGAAATAAAAGAAACCAAAAGAATTATGGATGCTGGAAAAGCTCAGCAGGTCTGGCAGCATGTGTGAAGAGAAATCAGTTAACCTTGTGGCTCCAATGAACCCTTATTCAGAACTCATTTAGTTGAGGGACAGTACTTAAAATGTTTCTGAAAACACCATATCTTTGTTTCCAATTTGACACTTGTCAACTCAGTTAATTTGATGCTGTAAACTGCTTTGACGGTGAGAATGTATTTAGCTGCTGACACATGCCAATGTGTCCAATAGGAGATGAGAGCAGAAGTTGGGAAATGAACCTGCGATTAAGTTACGGTATGGAGACTTAGATGACCTAGATGTGATTATGTATGACACATTCTGGTGGAACTTGAGACTCAAGCAAGTTCAGGAATTTCACTTCCCTGAAGATGAATGGAAAAAAAAATCTGCATGACCTGCCAACAGGGAAGAAATAGATGATGGTTACAAAGACTCAAAATACTATTTGGCTTCTGCAAGCTGTTTTGTAGTGATGGTACCTCAATGAAAATGGTTCAAAGGACTGAAAGACTATCTTCAATTCTGTCTTAGCGGAGTGGACTCGGTGGGCCGAATGGCCTTACTTCCGCTCCTAGATCTTATGAGAAAAGTCTTAAACATTTGGAAAATATACAAAATTGCAAAGAATAGGCAGAATTGAGTATTTGAATGTAACCAAGCAGGAATATTAATGGAATGGCTGTTTTGTGGAATTATGGGACAAATTGAACAATTTTGAATTTTGCAGTGGTAATAGTTTATTTGATCCTGAGGCAACCTGATCCAATATTTAGTTTCCTCACTTATGTGCACTGGGTCTTCGCCTCCAAATTGTTCTAATGTATTTTGAATATATTGGAGTTGACAGCAGTATTTCAACCTAGGTATTCAAAGGATTTTGCTGTAGATTTGTGCAGTGATCAATGCTATTTCATGATGACTTCCAAGATGTCTTCCATCTTTTTCTTTTTGAATGCAGACCTTTCTGAATTTTCATTGCTAGTGGAGTGTAGCTTTTTAAAGTTTGAAATTAATAAAGACATACTGTTGCTCTTCCAAGCTGCATGAGACTCGGACTGGCTACTATCATGAAACAACTTCAAAACTTTGTCTCAAACACTTGTGAAAGTAAGGCAAGTAAAAAGCAAAGGGTTATATGTTATAATTCTGCTAGATTGAAAGAACTCAAAAATAATTTTTACTTGGCATGCAAAATGAACAAAGCAAATAAAGGTAGAATTACCAGGCAAGGGAGGAATAGCATTGTTTTCCTAGACTACCAAAACTGTTGGGCTGGGCTTACATGGTATTCTATTCAACTGTGAGTAATAAGTAGAGGAAATTAACTTTTTAAAATTGATCTTCAGTTTGGAAGCAAACTCAGAATATTCAGAGCTACTTATATTCTACAAATGAGCTGACTAATTGTTAAAAATGCAGGAGGTGGGTGTTGCTGGTTTTCTTCCAAGAACAGTGAGCCTCTTTAAGCCTTTCACTTTGAAATTTGTGATTGCAAATTAAACCACTAGTTTTTAAACTTGGGCTAAAATGTTTAAGCTTCTAATATTTTCTACAACTTAACTTAAATGCTTCACACTGGCTCTTATTTTTAACATTAAATATTTAATGTAATGGAGAAAACATACAATATTAGAAATGTTTCATTACACAAGACAGTTTTGACACCTGCTGTACAGTATAATGACAACACAGCATCAAATTAACAAACTTAACTATCATATTACAGGAGAAATTGCAAACAAATAGTTTCAAGGTTAGCATTAATCTGCTGAATTAATTGATGTCCAGAGTGTTTCCAGTCCAAGAGACCTCCCATTTTCTCAATAGGTCCATTCCCTCGTTCCCAGACGGTGAATCTGAATCCAAATCCTTGCAAAACTTGCTTTCATTACGCTTCTAAAAAAAGTTATTTCAATTAAAAAGCAATATTAAAAACTCCTTGGGACATACAAATGAAGAAAACAATGATGTTATATTAGGAAATGACAGAGCAACATCTACACAATACAGTTAAATATACAAATGCAGAAGTTGCAATCTATATATTTCATTCACAGAATAAACAATTCCAGTTCTCATTCAACAGGCTTAGTACTGAAATGACTGCAACTATACTTGGCCACTAGCTCTGCAGTAAAACAAAAGCTGAAAGAAATGACACAGATCTGAACACATGGAGGTGGTAACTACTTACAAGCAACTTCTACCCTGCTGAAAATGTAACAAATTTAATTCACTTAAAATTAGCATGAGATTTTTAGAATTTTAATAAACTTTCATCTCACTTTCTTAATCTTATCCATATTTCCCACTGTGGAAAATATAAATTAGACAAAATATGTACAATTTAGAATGTGTGCCAGACCTGATCCTTTAATCTGATTTATCGACAACCTTCATACATCTCTAGTATCCACAGGTTGCAACATTTGGAAGAGACAATGATGTGAAAGGTAAATGCAAGTTTTTTGTTTCAGAACAAAATTAAGGCCAAGATTTCAAACTGTATTTATTGTACTTCAACTGGGTGCAATCCTGTTTTTTTTTAAACTGGCAGAGTTGCACAAACGTGCTACACATGCAAATATAAACCTTTCCAAGTGTCCAGAGAACAGAAGATAAGGTCCATGGTAACGTGCAATACAAGTTTAAATGACCAAAACAATAATTCAATGTAAAAACAAGATGGTGACATGGTGTAACAAATGATGGGTCACAGAAGAGATTAAATGCTAAAGAAATAGCACAATGAACTGCCCCAAAATTGTCTAAAATGGGATTAGAATTTATCTGAAATTGTTGAAATCAATTTTAAGTCTTAATTAGATGACTTACAGCTTTTTAAAGATAAAGTGCTGAATCTTCAGCCTCACTCTGTACTTTGTTTCCTACACTGTCAGAGAGGTCAGAGTGGGGACTGAAAATTAAAATGACAGGTTTATGGTCACACTTGTAAAGCCATCATGTAATTTGTATTTACTCTCTCCTACAGTGACATTGGTACCATTAGGAAACAACTTGAGATGTGCAGAGGGAATTGTTTCTATCGAGTGCTGCAATAGGAGAAGGAAGCAATTAATTATCTTTGCTTTTAACATAGCACATCAAATCCCTCTCAGCTGATGACTGTTCTTCTCAATGTTTAACACAATTTGGTAGAAATACGGGAGGATGGCAGAGGCACAGAACATAATGTGTATGGGGGACTTCATCCATCCCCAAGACTGACCAGTAGTGGAGTAACCGGTCCAAACTGGTTGGATTCTAACGGCAAAGTTGCTGGACTGGGTCCACAACAGGAGATGCATTTGTTTACACAGCATTAGCAAGTGACAACAGCTCTATCCTTGCAGGGACAAAGCTGTCTTCGTTCTGAGAAGATATTACTTTGTGTGGAACTGTCATTACCTAAATGCGACATATTTCAAACAAATCTAGCTACTTTAATTGGATGTCATGAGATACTTAGGCCACCAGGAGCAGATTTATATTCAACCACAAACTTTATAATCTATCAGATCCTCCATGCTAACGTTATTGTGAAGTCCTTGTACAATGAAGGATACATGATGGCATGCCAGGAACACCACATATAAAATGAGGTGTCAACTTGTGGGAGCTGGTATCAGGAGTGGGAGGAGGACCAGACCACACTGACAATACCTTGCCATGCAATCAGAGAAGGAATAACACTTCAGTTGAATGTTCAAAGGGACCTAGGTGTTCTTGCAGATAAGAAACTGAAATCTTACATATAGATCCATCAAGCTATTAGGAAAGATAATGTTAGCCTTTATTGCAAGGGGATTCAAGTACAGCAGCATTGATGCTTTGCTTCAATTGTGTAGGAGCTGGAGTACTGTGGGCATCTTTGGGTCTCCTTATTTCTATGGCAATAACATCTTTCCTGAAGTAGTGCAATGAAGGTTCACCAGACTATTTTCTGGGATGGTAGGACTGTCCTTTGAAAAGAAGGTGGGCGACTGGGCCTGTTTTCACTCAAGTTTCAAAGAATGGAAGATAATTTCGTTGAAATTTACAAAATATTTAATGGGTTGACAAGGTGAATGCAGGTTAAAATGTTTGAGACGGGATGGAGAAAAGGAATTGAAGAGTTCAATCAGCCAGGATCGCACCAAATGGCAGTGCAGGCTGAATAGCCTACTCCTGTTCCTATCGACTCAGTCATGTAGGAGATTGTCCATGAATGCCCTGTCCACAAAAGGCAGGACAATCCAGCCCAGCCATTAACCAACCCCTCAGTCCACTCTCTTAATCAAGGAAATAGACAATGTTCTCATCAGTGCTATCAAGCAACAAACCACTCAGTGATCCTCAGTTTTGGTACACCCAGGGGTACCAGGATATCACTGCAAGAACTCCTCCGAGTAGTACCTGAAACCCAACCATCTTCAGCTGTTTTTTCAATTACAATATTTCCACCACAAGCTAGGAAGTGGGGATGTTTGCTGATGATTGCAATGATGTTCAGTGCCACTTGTAATTCCTTAGATAACAAAGCAGGTTGTATTCACATGCAGCAAGACTGGGCAACATTGAGGGTTGGGCAGTTAACTGACAAATAAGATCTGCATCATAAAAGGAAATGACCAACATAATGAGAGAGAATCTAATTATCTCCCCATGAGATGAAACGGCAGTAGCATCACTAAATTTCTCACTATCAATATTCTTGGGATTACCATTGACTATAATGGCAGAGCAGAGGCTGGGAATTCTGTGGAGAGTAACTCATATCGTGACTTCCAAAACCTGTCATGCGTCTACAAGGCGTATCATCATGGATAAGGTGGAATATTTGTCTGGATAAGTGCAGCTCCAACAATACTCAAGCAGCAGATTTTCCCAGTTTACCGTAAACAGGCTCTCATCTCATTAAAGTTGGCCTTCCCTAGATTTAAAATCTAGAAGATGATCACTTTCAAACATTACAGTGAACTTGATCATGTTATGATCACTATTTGATAAATGTTCATGTACAATTAGGTTACGAATTAAATCCAATATTGCTTGTCCCTTTATTGCATTCAGAACATTTTGTTGCAGGAAATAATCGCTAACACACAGTCTCTACTTTTCTGACAGGTGCTTGTCTGCCTCTTCCGACCTACATAAAAGTTAAAATCAACCATTAGTATTTGTTTTTGCTACACACTTGCCTAATTTCTGCATTTATGCAACTATCACTTTAGAGTTACCATTTATGGATTATGTTAAGATTTCTTACCCTAGGATTTATTGACAAACAATATTGCAGCTTTTTTCTTTTCAGCTTTCTTGTTTTCAAGGGAGAAGTATTCATTGACTGTTGTTTAAAAACATAAAACATCAGAAACATTATTAAGAGGCATGAAAGGCGAATGAAAGACTGAAATTCTGGAACAAGCTACAAAAATAAGAGTTACCACTGCTTCTCCTGCTGCCTGGTCCATATAGTCGATAATTAATGAAAGCTTTGGCATTTTCGACCTGCTGGCTTGTTTGCCCTAGGTCCTTTAAACAAATGGCCATATAACTCTTCTTCCATCTGTAAGAGAATGATAGTGTAAACAAAGTAAAAACTATATAGTGAATCTTTTTTAATAGATCAAATTAATTGCACCATGTAATTGTTATAAGAGAGCAGGATAGAGTGTAGGTTTGAACATACAACACAAATATGGAAGGAGGTACAACCTTTTCCCTCCATTCTTTACAATAGTCCATGTAAACTAGAGGCAGTAAGCATTGTTTTGATGTTTAGTGTTATGGTACGGATAACAAATCAAATCATTGGATTTGCAGTTAAAACACTCACTGACCCTTCAAACTGTCCAATGGTTTTCAACTAGACTGCACGACTAACAGATCTTGGACACTAAGTTTATAACAAAAATTGACAATTTATTACAAATACTGTAACTTTAGCAGAACACAAAAATACTAAAGCAATGTAATTAATGTCTACACTATAAATCTTTGTGAATCATAACCCTCACTCTTATGCAGACAGAATGCGCAAGGCAGAAACCTAAAAAGGAAATAAGAATAATAAAAAGTGGGCATGAAAGCATAATGGGAGGTAAAATAAAGGAAAATCCCAAGTTATTTCAAAAGTACATTAAAGATAAAAAAAACTAAGGAAGAGTATAAGAAAATAAGGACTGCAGATGCTGGAGATCAGAGTCAAGAGTGTGGTGCTGGAAAAGCACAGCCAGTCAGGCAGCATCTGAGGAGCAGGGGAATTGACGTTTCGAGTTAAAGCCCTTCATCAGGAATGAGGCTTTTATCGTTCCTGATGAAGAGCTGTAGCCCAAAACATGGATTCTCTGCTCCTTGGCTGCTGTCTGACTAGCTGTGCTTTTCCAGCATCACATTCTCAACTAAGAAAGCGTAGTGCCCATAAAGAACCATTGTGGTAATTTGTGCATGAAGCCAGAGGACACAGGTAGGGTTCTAAATAAATACTTTGTATTGGTATTCCCTTGTGAGGGTTGATATGAGTATAGAAATCAGGGAGAATGACTGTGATATACTTAAAGAAATTAGCATTTACAGACACCAAGTTCTGAGTAATCTGGCAGGCTTAAAAGTAGATGAGTACCCAGGGGGAAGATGAAATGTATCCCAGGCTGTTGCATGAGGCAAGGGAGGAAATTGGAAAAAAAGGGTGTTGCAATAATTTTCAATTATTTCCTGGCCACAGGAGAGATACCAGAAGACTGGAAGATAGCCAATGTAGTTTGCTTTGGGAATTGTCCATTACTCTTTAGCTCTCACATTTCTTTTCTCTACCCTCCTCTACTATACTTACTACTTGATACACCTAGACCTTCTCATACAAACAAAAACAAAGATTGTTGGAGAAACTCAGCAATTTCTGCAAATAATTTGTTTTTCAATTCATTTTTTGTGGGATGTGGGTGTCGCTGGCTGGCCAGCATTTATTGCCCGTCCCTAGTTGCCCTTCAGAAGGTGGTGATGAGCTACCTTCTTGAACAGCTGTAATTCAACTGTTAAAGGTTGACCCACAATGCCATTAGTGAGGGAATTGTCTGATTTTGACCCAGTGACAGTGAAGGAACGGCAATATATTTCCAAGTTAGGATAATGAGTCATTTGGAGGGGAACTTGAAGGTGGTGGTGTTCCCATGTATCTGCTGCCCTTGTCCTTCTAGAAGGAAGTGGTCGTAGGTTTGGAAGGTGCTGTATGAGGATCTTTGGTGAATTTCTGTAGTGCATCTTGTAGATAGCACACACTGCTGCTGTTGACCATGGAGGGAGTGAATGCTGGTGGATGCAGTGCCAATCAAGTGGGCTGCTTTGTCCAGGATGGTGTCAAATTTCTTGAGTGCCGTCGAGGCTGCACTCATCCAGGCAAGTGGGGAGTATTCTGTCACATACCTGACTTATGCTTTGGAGATGGTGGACAGGCTTTCAGGAGTCAGGTGGTAAGTTACTCACCGCCATATTCTTAGCCTCTGACCTGCTATTGCAGCCAGTGTGTTTATGTGGGAAGTCCAGTTGAGTTTCTGGTCAATGATAACTCCCAGGGTGTTGATAGTGGGGGATTCAGTGATAGTAACACCATTCAATATGAAGGGGTTGTGGTTAGATTGTTTCTTATAAGATGAGCATTGCCTGCCATTTGCAATGGTGCGAGATGTTAATTGCCAGTTGTCAGCCCAAGCGTGGACATTGTCCAGTAGTGTTGTATTTAAATATGGACTGTTTCAGTATCGGAGGAGTCACAAGTGGTGCTGAATGTTGCATAATCAGCAGCAAACATCCCCACTTCTGACCTGCTGTTTGAGGGAAAGTGAAGGTGGTTGGGCCTAGCTCACTACATTGAGGAACTCTCGTAGAGATACTCTGAAGCGGAGATGACTGACCTCCAACAACCAAAGGCATCTTCCTATCTGCCATATATGACTGCAACCAGTGGAGAGTCTGCCCTGGCTATCCACTGATTCCAGTAATGGTGGGGCTCCTTGACTCCACAATCGGTTGAATGTGGCCTTAATGTCAACAGCTGTCATTCTCGCTTCATCTCTGGAATTCTGCTCTTTTGAATCAGGGCTGTAACAAGGTCAGGAGATGAGTGGCCCTAGCGGAATCCAAACTGGGCATCAGTGAGCAGGTGCTCAGCTTGATCACTGCAGAGCTTGTGTGAGCCATTGATTTGTGGGATTGTTCTGTACACTATTTGTTGTTTACACTGTTTGGCATGTAAGTAGTCCTGTTTGGTACTTTCATTTGGTTGACATCTCATTTTAAGGTATGCCTGGTGTTGCTCCTGGCCTGCCCTCCTGCATTAGGGTTGATCCCATGGTTTGGTGATAATAGTTGAGTGGGGGATATGCTGGGCCTTGAGGTTTCAGACTGTGGAGAATGCTTTTGCTGTAGTTGATGGCCCATAGCATGTAATGGATGCCCAATCTTGTAGTTTTGTAATAGTACAGTTGGCACCAGGTGAGGTGAATATTAGAGAAAGACAGAAAAGATCCAGTTTGTTTTTCAGACTGGAGGCCTGTGACCAGTGGAGTGCCACAAGGATCGGTGCTGGGTCAACTACTTTTCATTATTTATGTAAATAATTTGGATGTGAGCATAAGAGGTTTGGCTAGTAAGTTTGCAGATAACACCAAAATTGGAGATGTAGTGGAGAGTGAACAAGGTTACCTCACAGTACAACGGGACCTGGATCAGATGGACCAATGGGCTGTGAAGTGGAAAATGGAGTTTAATTTAGATAAATGTGAGGTGCTGCATGTTGGGAAAGCAAATCTTAGCAAGACATATACACTTAATGGTAAGGTCCTAGGGAGTGTTGCTGAACAAAGAGACCTTGCAGTACAGGTTCATTGCTTCTTGAAAGTGGAGTCTCAGGTAGATAGGATAGTGGAGGTGGTGTTTGGTATGTTTTCCTTTATTAGTCGGAGTACTGAGTACAGGAGTTGGGAGGTCATGTTGCGGCTGTACAGGACATTGGTTCGGCCACTGTTGGAATATTGCGTGCAATTCTGGTCTCCTTCCTATCGGAAGGATGTTGTGAAGTTTGAAAGGGTTCAGAAAAGATTTACAAGGATGTTGCCAGGGTTGGAGGATTTCAGCTATAGGGAGAGGTTGAATAGGCTATGGGCTATTTTCCCTGGAGCGCCGGAGGCTGAGGGGCAGGGATAGGATAATTAGGCAAAGTCTTTTCCCTGGGGTTTGGGAGTCCAAAACTAGAGGGCATAGGTTTAGGGTGAGGGGGGGAAAAGATATAAAAGAGACCTAAGGAACAACATTTTTACACAGAGGGTGGTACATGTATGGAATGAGCTGCCAGAGGAAAGGTGGAGGCTGGTACAATTACAACATTTAAAAGGCATCTGGATGGGTATATGAATAGGAAGGGGTTGGAGGGATATGGGCCTGGTGCTGGCAGGTGGGACGAGATTGGGTTGGGATATCTTGTTGTCATGGATGAGTTGGACTGAAGGGTCTGTTTCGGTGCTGTACATCTCCATGACTCTTATGTTGTGATCCTTGTTTTGGTTAACAACATAGAGAACAGAATGCATGGGGTTCTGTAAACAGGAGTATCAGGATTTTTTCTTTATTCATGGAATGAGGATGGCACTAGCTAGGCCAACATTTACTACCTATCCCAGAGGGCAGTTCAGTGGTTCTGGAGTCACGTGACAGCTAAGGATAGTTTCCTTCCCAAAAGGACATACACAAACCATTTGCAAATTGGAACAGGGATAATCAGATTAGAGATATAAACATGCAGTGGGAGTAAGTGATACAGGAAAAAGATGTTCCAGAAGTTCATGGGGCACTGGCATAAAATATTAGAACAAGGCTGAACTAGACTGAAAGGAGGACTATATTGGAACTCGGAATTCCAGTGGAAGATTAGTTAGGGTAGTTATGAGAACTTTCAGTTGGTAAATGATGGACAATTGTCAGGTGCTGTTAATAATTGTTTAAAATCAAGAGAACATGAGTAGAAGAGTCTAAAATTGTGGTTGTGGTTTCGTCACTACAAATAAAGACAAAACTAAAAGATGCAAAGTAATTAAATGAAGAGAGAAATGAAACAGTGTAAGTAACACATTAGAACAAAAGCACAGGTGTAGGTGTGTAGTCCAAATAATTGTTCTTATACAACGAGAGCTTGAACAATGAGTAACAGGTACAAATTCATCTTGGGAGGATATGATGTACTTTTAACATAGAACATCAGAGTGCAGTACAGGCCCTTCAGCCCTCGATGTTGCGCTGACCTGTGGAACCAATCTGAAGCCCACCTGACCTGCACTATTGCATTTTCATCCATATGTTTATCCAATGACAATTTAAATGCCCTTAAAGTTGGTGAATCTACTACTGAGTGAAGAAACTACCACTGACATCTGTCCTATATCTATCACCCCTCAATTTAAAGCTATGTCCCCTCAAGTTTGCCATCACCATCCAATGAAAAAGCTTCTCACTGTCCACGTTATCTAACGCTCTGATTATCTGATATGTCTCAATTAAGTCACCTCTCAACCTTCTTCTCTCAAACGAAAACAGCATCAAGTCCCTCAGCCTTTCGTTATATGATCTTCCCTCCATACCAGGTAACATCCTATTAAATCTCCTCTGAATCCTTTCCCATGCTTCCACATCCTTCCGATAATGCTGTGACCAGAACTGTACACAATACTCCAAGCGTGGCCACACCAGAGTTTTGTACAGCTGCAACATGACCTCGTGACTCCAAAACTCAATCCATCTACCAATAAAAGCTACCACACCATATACCTTCTTAACAAATGGGTGGCAACTTTCAGGGATCGATGTACATGGACACCAAGATCTCTCTGCTCATCTACACTACCAAGAATCTTACCATTAGCCCAGTACTTTTTATTCCTGTTGCTCCTTCCAACGTTAATCACCTCACACTTTTCCACATTAAACTCTATTTGCCACCTCTCAGCCCAGCTCTACAGTTTATCTATGTCCCTCTGTAGCCCGAAACATCCTTCCCACAACTGCACCAACCTTAGTGCCATCTCCAAATTTACTAGCCCACCCTTCTGCACCCTCATCCAGGTCATTTATAAAAATGACAAACAGCAGTGGACCCAAAACAGTTCCTTGCCGTACACCTTTAGTAATTGAACTCCATGATGAACATTTTCCATCAACCACCATCCTCTGCCTTCTTTCAGCTAGCCAATTTCTGATCCAAACCACTAAATCACCCTCAATCCCATGCTCCTGTGTGTTGTGCAATAGTCTAACATGGGGAGCCTTATCAAACGCCTTACTGAAATCCATATACACCACATCAACCACTTTACCCTCATCCACCTGTTTCGCCACCTTCTCAAAGAACTCAATAAGGTTTCTGAAGCATGACATATCTTTCACAAAACTGCGTTGACTATCCCTAATCAACTTATTCCTTTCTAGAAGATTATAAATCCTATCTCTTAAAACCTTTTCCAACACTTTACCCACAACTGAAGTAAGGCTTACTGGTCTATAATTACCAGGGTTGTCTCTATTCCCCTATTTAAACAAGGGGACAACATGCGCTATCCTCCAGTCTTCTGACACTATTCCTGTAGACAACAACGACAAAGATCAAAGCCAAAGGCTCTGCAATCTCCTCTCTGGCTTCCCAGAGAATCCTAGGATAAATCCCATCCGGCCCAGGGACTTGTCTATTTTCACACTATCCAGAATTGCTAAAACCTCATCCTTGTGCAACTTAGTCCCATTTAGTCTAGTAGCTTGTATCTCAGTATTCTCCACGACAATATTGTCTTTTTCCAATGTTAATACTGAGGAAAAATATTCATTTAGCGCTTCCCCCATCTCCTCAGAATCCTTGCACAACTTCCCTGTCCTTGATTAGCCCTAATCTTACTCTAGTCATTCTTTTATCCCTTATATAGCGATAGAAAGCTTTAGGGTTTTCCTTGATCTTATCTGCCAAACACTTCTCATGTCCCTCCTGGCTCTTAGCTCTCTCTTTAGGTCTTTCCTGGTTAACGTGTAGCTCTCACGCGCTCTGAGACTTCACATCTCATTCTAACAAAAACCTTCTTCTTCCTCTTGATATGAGATTCACCTTCTTTTGTGTAACATTAACCTGTTTATCCTAAATTAGTGGCCAGGATAATATGGTTGTGGAATAAATCAAATTCAGAAATGTAAACTATTTCCTCAGATCATTAATTAATCTTTGACTAAACCAAGCTAGATTTTGGTGTCAGTTACCTGGTATTTACGCATTCCTCAACATCTTCCTCCAATCCACTATCTTCCTCAGCGTGCTGCACTGAATGACAATCTTCACCTAAAATGAAGCAAAACAAATTTAAACAAAATAAATGTTGTAGACAAAACCAAAATATATCAACACAATTAAAAATAACCTCATCTACAAAATTTGGGTGACCCTTGAGGTTGCAAGATAGCATCAAAGCTGAAAATGGTCCAGTTCACATTTCCAGATACCGATCAAGGCAAGGTACTGCAACATTTAGCGCCAGATGGAACTGAACATTCCTTTATCCACACTAAATGCCTCAATTTATACTGGCATACTGTTCAAAACTTCATGACATTTTTAGACATTTTGATTCAATGTTATCTGAGAAAGGTACCCAGACTGGGTATTGAACATGGGACCTTTGAAATTCACGATGTTCAGTACCAACAGTACGGGGTTGTTATTACCTTAACATGGGAGCGCCACAACTTTTCCTTTGTAAAATATTCATCTTCGCTAACATATCATTAACCATTTTAGTCACAGAGGGCACAAACTAATTAATCAAAAATCAAGGAATTCTTCTCAGCCATCTCATGTATGTAACAGTTCCACTTAGAAGAAAAGATTGCAATATACTCCACAGAAGTGTGATCAGACAAAAATTAATACCATGGCATAGGAGGCGATATTAAAGAGTCAAAGAGGCAAATTTTAAGGAGATTGTAAAAGACAAGAGCCAGCGAAGTTCAAGGGAGGGAATTTCAGGATATTGGCTTTGATAGCTAATGCTGAAAATGTGTTGCTGGAAAAGCGCAACATAAGCCCTTCTTCAGGAATGAGGGCTTATGCCTGAAACGTCGATTCTCCTGCTCCTTGGATGCTGCCTGTGCGCTTTTCCAGCAACACATTTTCAGCTCTGATCTCCAGCATCTGCAGACCTCACTTTCTTCTACACAATATATTCCATCTAACATTTACAATAAATCATTCTCCTTCACAATATTTTGTATTAGTTCCACTTTTACCTCAGTAATTCAACTCAGCATTAAAACTGTTGATTGTACATAATGGACATCGTGCATGAAAAGATAAAGAAAAATTAATTTTATTCCATTAACAGCACAATAGGACAAGTGTAGAGGCAGGTTACCAATAGTTTAGTCCTGTGTTAGACATCATAACCCACTTTCTTACAAATCAGAGCAACCTCAATATGCTTATAGTTCAAAAATATCAGGACATGACAGGTTGCCATATTCAAAACTTTAATTTGGATGTGTGGGGCTGACAATAAAAATTCATTTATTGTTGGAGGTCTTCAGCACCAAAGCATCAGAACAAAAACAGTCAGTCAGTCAGTTCCCATGTGAAAGAGTCTCAAATCATTGAAAAAAATTAGTTATATAATGTATCAGAAATGCAACTGAATGGCAAAAAGCACGTTCTACCTTCTTTACTCGAGTCAGGTGTCTGGTTATTCCTAGAAGGCAAAGCAAACTGTTCAGTACACGATTCATCATACTTCTGGGGTTCTGCAGCATACAGTGCAAACTTCAGAAAAAAGTATTAATTACTTGAATAGTTAAAAACTGAAATTAAAAGTTGAAAACATCTCAAACCTTGTGTGTTCTTCAAAGGTGAAGCTGTTTTTCTGTATAACATTTTTGGGATGGATAGTAAGCAGAACGAGGATGTTTCTCAGTTGCTATTAATCATGCATAAAGCTATTCTGCATTACAATTAAAAGAACTTACATTTGTATGCCATCTCATCATAACTTGGAATAGTCCAAAGCATTTTACAAACAATGGGTGACTTAAGAAATATGGTCAACATGGCACAGTCAAACTGGATGGCCGAAGTGCAGAAAGTTTAAAAATAAAATCACAACACCAGGTTATAGTCCAACAGGTTTATTTCGAAGTACTAGGTTTGGAAGCGCTGCTTCTTCATCAGGTGGTTGTGAAGCAGGATCATAAGACACAGAATTTATATCAAAAGATTACAGTGTCATGCAGCTGAAACGATATATTGAACAAACTTAGATTTTTAAGTCTTTCATCTTTTAGAATGGGTTTGCTGGTTTCAATCAACTAGGTAAAAACAATGACTGCAGATGCTGGAAACCAGATTCTGTATTAGAATGGTGCTGGAAAAGCACAGCAGTTCAGACAGCATCCAAGGAGCAGGAAAATCAACGTTTTGGGCAAAAGCCCTTCATTCCTGATGCCTGAACTGCTGTACTTTTCCAGCATCACTCTAAATACAGACCCTTGCTGGTTTCAGTTCTTTAATATGTAAATCCCAGAACTTCTTTTAAGTCACATTCTCAAGATAATTTAAGGTTTTATAACAAACACCTTTTGTCTCTGTCCTATGATCCTGCTTCACAACCACATGATGAAGAAGCAGCGTGCTTTGAAACCTAGTGCTTCCAAATAAACCTGTTGGACTATAAGATGGTATTGAGTGATTTTTAGTTTTGTCCACCCCAGTCCAACACTGGCACTTCCAAATCAAAGTGCAGAAAGTATGTCAGCAAATGAGTACCCAATTGAAGCACGTATTAGTGGAGACAGGAATGTTGGTCAGGTTTGAAAACTCAGTTTTTTCCCACTAGTGCCAAGGTTATTTTTCTTCCACCTGAATGGGAAGATGGGTCCTTTTTTTCCCCCTTAAAAATGTAAAATTACTGACTTTCTCTGATGTGGTTTTGGTTACATCCAAACAAATTGGTGTGTCATTTTGGATGGTATTAATATTCTAGCAATATTCATGGAGCCACCCAAAATACATTGACTTTAAGTATCTTAAAAAAAAGCACTTCTGGTAATTTAGCCTTCCCTCCACATTGTACTGAAACATCAGCCCATATGTTCAATTCTGCAGTTGGGCTTCAGCTTTTGCTGCGAATAAAGAATTTTATCCACTGAGCCAAACTAACAACTTAACTGAATGGAGAACATAAATTTTGTTTTCATTATTGGGTATCTTTATTGTAAGTCTTACTGCAATTATAATTTTTATGATGTAGTTTTACCTCATTAAAACTAGAACCAGAGTCAAACAAACTGAATCATATTTCTGGGCAGATGGCGATAAAAATAGTTTTCAAGAAATAAATCAAATTGACTGTGTGTCAGACATGAGATTAGAGAAACAGCAAATTTTCAATGACTTTAAAAGAATATAAATTTGAACAGGTTAGATCCATTTTTACAGTATTACACCATTCAGGATTAAACACAGCAGCCAAACAAATTCTGCATTTTCTGGAATATTTTGAGTTACAAAACTAACAGAGTCTGGACCAATCAGATTTTATCTTATTTAAAATTTTATATATAGGACTCTGTAGCAGTAACAGAATTATGCCTGTATTCAAAATAGGCACAAATCTAATAAAACCTAATTTCTAAATTCATCATTTGAAAACTTTGACAATGTACAGTGAATTGACATTTCAAACCAAAGCACTTAGATAAGTGAAATGGTACAGCAGTTTTCTGGGAGTTTATTTTTCTCCATCAGGGAAATTTAAGATTTAAAATCATTCAATCAATATTTACATGCACTTTGTTAACTTTTAATTAAGTTAAATGTGAAGAACTCGCAAAAGTAGAAGGTAGTTAAACAACTCATCTACTTGGTACTTGTGCCTTTGTTACCTCTACGCCTGTGGTCTCCCAAATTCCACTTGATGACATTTCAAACTTTGCTCCCTGCGTCTTAACTGGTATCACGTTCATTCACCTGTCACCTGTGCGTTCTGACCTTACAATAGTGGCTGCTGAGCAACACCTGGACTTCAAAATGCTTATCTTTGTTTTAAAATTCCTTTGTCATCTCACCAGTCTATTTTGGTAACCTACTGCCCAACTTTATTTGAAAATATCTACACTATCAAAATTCTGGCTTTTGAAACATACTTGATATTAATCAATCTGTCAATGGTGGCCAAGTGTTCAACTACCTCAACCATAAACTCTGGAATTCCTTCCTTCAAGACAGTCTTCAAAAGGTACTGCACTGACCAAGCTTTTGGTTAACTGACCCAAAATCGCCTTGTGTGGTGCAGTCTCATATTTTACTCCATCACGCCCTGTGAAGAGCCTTGGGATGTTTTATTAATTGTTCTATGTAGTCATGCAGTTTTAACTAGAACCATAATATTAAAGAGTGGTGGAGTGATTAGAGTTTAGAACAAACATGTTATTTGTAATAAATTCAGATATTAACTTTATGCTTTTAGAAGATATAATACACAACAAAAGGTGGCAGAAAATAAAAAATAAACCAGAACTTATCATTATGTACTCAAACAGCCTCAACAACACACTTGATCCTACTTTCTCAAATCTAATTCAGTCAGACTGAGGCTTACCTAACATGTTCATGTTTAGCAAACTAAGCTCAGACTCTCAATCAAACCTGTGATCTGGACATTGATTGCGTTATTACAGTTTCACAAAATACAAATCACTTGGATGTTAGCATAACAGGTATAGTTAGCAAGTTTGCAGATGACACCAAAACTGGAGGTGTAGTGGACAGTGAAGAAGGTTATCTCAGATTACAATGAGATCTTGATCAGATGGGCCAATGGGCTGAGAAGTGGCAGATGGAGTTTGAGCTGCCAGAGGAAGTCCTGGAGGCTGGTATAATTGCAACATTTAAAAAGCATCTGGGTAGGTATATGAATAGAAAGGGGTTAGAGGGATATGGGCCGGATGCTGGCAGGTGGGACTAGAATGGGTTGGGATATCTGGTCAACATGGACAAGTTGGACTGAAGGGTCTGTTTCCATGCTGTACATCTCTATGACTCTATTCCTAACAGTTACTGAGCAAGTAATTGCTGGCTTTTCAAATTATTCACATGGGCCCTCCTGTGGTGCAGTGGTAATGATGCCCCTACCCTTGGCCAGTTGAAGTCCCTCCTTCTCCAGAGATGTGCAATTACATCTCAGAACAGGTTAATTAGAAAAATAGGTTAAAAAAAATCCAAATTTTTCACAAAAATGACAGCAATTTTCTTGATCAATTGTGTAAGTAATGGAACAAACAATTGTTTTTAAAAGGCAATGCTTACTACTCAGAATTAGAAAGAAACAGGACAACTGTGCAACATTTTGATTAATTTTACAAGCTGAGACAGATTACATACATTAAATAGGTAACCTATCTTCAAAGATTATCTTTGCACTTCATAAATATATTCTATACATTTATAAAGTGATTTGTTTAACAATAGTCTACTTACTTATCTGGAACTGAAGTGATCGCTTCAAGAACATTATCTGGAAGCAACCTGCGTTTCTGGTATAAATAATTGCAAAACAGAAAAAGAGATTATCAGAGACAAATCTCCATATTATACCATCTAGCAAGCAGAACCAAACTCCAAAGATAATTCTCAATTAAGTTCAACTTATCCAACATGGATATATTCAGCCTACATTCGTTTTAAAAAAGCTACAATAAAAATTGAAGCACATGCTAACGCAACACACACAATTCGAGCACCTAGTGCTGAACAGATAGTTTTAATTCATTCAAGACATGTTGGTGTTGCTGGCTAGGTCTTAATTATCCTTGAGAATGTAGTGGTGATATTCCTTTTTGAATCAATGCAGACCATGTACCATAGGTATACCCACAGTCCTGTTGAAGAGGGAATTCCAGCATTTGACCCAGCAATAGTAAAGGAATAGTAATATAGTTCCAAGTCAGGATGGTCTATGTGGATACTAGACAGACAGCCTTTCTGGAACAGTAACCTATTCCAATGTGTGTCAAAGACCAGGAAAACTGAGAGCCTCTGGTAAGTTAATGGAAAATTGTTAATATATGGTGGTTTATGACAAGTTGAACAAAGATGCAACTCCATTAGCTTGCTTTAAGTTTAGTATAATTGAGGATTATTCAATTCTATGTTTGAAAACCAAGAGATTGAAAGTTTTACAGATCGTCTTGAGAAGATATAGCTGGGCTAAGACACCAGCACAGGAAGGAGTTATTTTTTTAAAAATGGCAGTTTAAAGAAAACACAGTTACCTCAGTAGGGAAATTTATCTGTGAAATGTTCAAACAAAGAACGTGGTTTGGAAAGGAATCTGTAGGTCATTGAAAGTTAAGAAAGTTTAAATACTCAGTTTTACAAAAGTGAAGCAACAAGAATCCATAATTCACACACAAGAACTTAGAGATTTAATAAAGGGATAATTTATCTGAATTGGAGTCTTGATAATGGACAGGAATCAGGTTAAAACTTCTTCTTGCAGTGTGTTTTTAAGATTTTTCTGTGTTCTATATATAAAAGACTTGGTTTTATTTCTTATGTAATAAATTTCTCTTCTGTTGTTAAAGAAACACTCTGACATGAATATGTTTTAGTGACCAACTACCACATTAAGTAGTTTAAAAAGTGTTAAAAAGCAGACCAGGTTTCATTCTGGGATATGAACCGTACAGCAGTACAATCAGCTGGGATCACAACACTGAATCCTCCAGAGGCCAAAATTCCACTATGGTGTCATACTTCCCATCTCTGTAACCTCCTCCAAATCCAGAACATTCCAAGATCACTGTGCACCACAACTTCAGTTTCTTGTACATTCCCATTTTAAAAGTGCCATCACCACTGACCATGCATTATGCTGCTACTGCCCCAGGCTCTGGAATTACCGGTCTAAATATCACTCCCAATACCTTTGCTGCCTAAAATCTAATGCTAGCCAAGTTCTTTTTCATCATCCATCCTATTATCTTTTTGTATTGTTCAGAATCAAACTTGAAATTTCTCGGAACTTTCTGTACTATATTAAATTTGCTACACAAATATAACTTTGCTCTTGTCACTGTTTTGCCCAATGGTAAAAATCAACATTTAATATAAAATCCTGCCAGGATTGAAAGTGGAGTGTTTTATTCTGGTTGCCCCATGCTTAACCAACCCAAAAAATGTACAGTGTGGTATGATAAGCTAGCAGAATTACTGAGTTTTAAAACTCATGTAATCCAATTATAATTTTGAAAATAGGAAAATCTGAATAAACATTTTCTAACAAGATAACTATGCAAAAAAAGTCTGTAACAGTTTCCAAAACTGAACAGCTCAATAAACTGAAGCAGTGGGTTCTATAATTGAAATGATGAGGTGCTCCAAGTGTGCTTTGTACATAAAGTTAAAGTCAAAATTAAATTATAAAAGTTAGGTATCTTGACCAACAACCTTACCTTCTGCTCTTTGAATAACTGCTCCCTCCTTCTTCTTTTCTCCTTCAGCAATGCTTTGTCTCTGAAATATTTTAAAACGTTATTAAAGTAAAAATTGCACTTTTTTGTCACATTTAAACTTGATTGCTGTACAAGATCATCTGTTAACAATTGCGTTGTCCCCCATCGCCGAAAATAAATATGCTCAAAACTTTAACTATTTGGGACATTCTTACCAAATTATTTTCCAGAGAAACTGAACTAAATTGCATGTTAAGAGTAGTATGTCCAATTCTAGACAGTAACCAATGCCAACTTTGTCAGGATGACAAAGCCTTGGAGAAATTAGAGGAAATTTACCAGAATGATACCTGGGATTAGGAGTTTCATTTAGATGGAAACACCAGAAATCCTGGGACTGTTCTCCTTAGAGCAGAGGAAACAGGTGTTCAAAGGTGTGCAGGATTGTGGACTATCAATTTAGATAAATTTGACATGATTCATAAAAGTGTCAATGGGGAAATTGGAAGTTTTGTTTTAATGACAAGCAATTATAGTTTAAGATGTATTGCCTAAAAGGGTAGTGGAAAGATTCAACAATAACATTCAAAAAGGGGCACTTATGTACTCAAGAAGGAAGAATATTTTAAGTGCACAGAAGAACAATAGAGCTAATTGGATACAACTTCTTCATTATTGCTGACAATGGCTTAGAATGGCCTTCTATATTGTATAACACTATGATAAGTGCAAATTAAGAGCTAAAAGTTGCTCAAAGATTCATTTTTGATTCTGAATAAACAATGCAATCTAAAACAAACTATTTTTCAAAGGAAGAAAGAATTGCATGGGCTCTAGTTGTTTCACTTTATTCTTTCATGGATGTGAACATCGGCGGAAATTCCAGAATTTGACGCCCATGTCTAAATGAGCTCAAGGTGGTGGTGGTCAGCTGCAGTGCATCTGTGCAGGCACATGCACTTCTCCTATTATGCTGTAGTTGCGTTCCAGCAAATCCTCGCTTCATAGAAAATTGCTGAATAGAAATAATGGGGCCTATGGAAAAGGTGGGGTTAGGGGCAGAGCAGCAAAAAATATCACTCACAATCACTCAAAAATCACCCAAAAGACCAGCACAAAGTATAGCACAGCCTGAATGAAGGTTAAAATCATATTTATTAATGAAACGAAAATACATTTAACACAGTAGATTTTTTAAAAAGTAAGAAAGCTGCTGTCTGTACAGTACCTCTTCCAGAAAGCTGTTTGTCAGCAACTGACACTGGTGCATGTGCAGTACAGCACGATGACCGGAGCTCACATTGCGCGTAGGGAGACCAGCGCAGAGACACCAGCGCATGCACCGAATGGCACAAAGATAGGCACTGACATCGGTGCATGCCCAGACTAGCATGAACATCGGCGCGTGTGCAGTACAGCACGATGACCGGAGCTTACACTGTGCATGTGCAGACTGGCGCGGAGACACCGCCGCATGCACAAAACTGCACAAAGACAGGCACTGACATCAGCACATGCCCAAAATAGCACAAACATCGTGCATGCACAGAACAAAGCGTGCAAATCGATCCCTACTAGAATTGTGCTATTGAGAACGGAGGAAAGTGTTCGAAACTACCATTCCATAATTCTTCAGCAACATTATAGTCAAATCGCATAACCGAAAGGCATATTATCCCACAACTACCTGTGCATAGAGTCATACAGCACGAATTGGCCCAATTCGTCCATGCTGAACAACTTTCCCAGACTAAACCAATCCCACTGCCTGCATTTATTCTTAATCATTTCTTATAATCTTTCTTATTCATGTACCTATCCAAATGTATTTAAATGTTTTTAGCTGCTCCTGCACCTGCATCTAGTTCCTCTGGCAGTTTATTCCACATACATTCTTGTTGCCCCTCAGGTCACACTGGAACCAGCATCAATCCCTGCAGAACACTGCTAGTCACAGGCCTCCAGTCCAGAAAAACAACCCTCAACTACCATGCTCTGTCTCCTATCATCAAGCCAATTTTGTTTCCAATTGGCAAGCTCTCTCTGAATCTCATACAATTTAATTTTACTAATCAGTTTACCATTAAGAACTTTGTCAAAGACTTTATGAGACACTACTTCCCTTCTACAGAGCCATGCTGACTATCCTTAATCAGTCCGTGCCTCTCCAAATCCATGTAAATCCTATCTGTCACAATCCCCTCCAACAACTTATCACAGTGTGGAAACTGGCTATTTCGCCCATTGGGAGTCCACACCAACCCTCCGAAGAGCATCCAACCCACAGCCACCATCCCATCCCATCCCTGTAACCCTGCATTTCCAATGGCTAATTCATCTAGCCTGGACATCCCTGGACACTATGGGCAATTTAGCATGGCTAATCCACCTAACCTGCAGATCGCTGGACTGTGGGTGGAAACCGGAGCACCCAGAAGAAACCCAGGTTGACACAGGGAGAACATGAAAACTCCACACATTCACTCCCAAGACTGGAATCGAACCTGGGTCCCTGGTGCTGTGCTTACCCACCACTGATGACAGACTCACCAATCTATTGTTTCCAAGCTTCTCCATACAACCTTTCTTAAATAAAGGCACATTAGTCAACCTCCAGTCTTCTGATGCCTCACTGGCAGCTGTTGTCGATAAAAATATCTCTGCTAAGGGTCCTGGAATATCTTCCCTAACATCCCACAATGTCCTGTGGCAGTCGTGTTGGGGTGCACAGGTCCATTTGATTTTTTCATAGACTTCTGTAGTAGTTTGGTACAACTGAATAACATTTCAGAAGGCAGTTGAGGGTATGGAATCAATTTAAGCCAGACTGTATAACAACACATTTCTTTCAGTAAAGGACATTAGTGAACTAGCCGTTTTTCTCACAAAGGAGTAGATTCATTGTTACCATTGTGGAGACGAGCTTTTAATTCCAGATTTAGGATTTTAAAAGTTCCATCATTGATTATGAACTCCTATTGCAGAGCAAATGTCAGGACCTCTGAATCAGGGCAGAGTCATTCCAAATCTTCTTCCCTCCCCAACACACACAACTGAGATTTTCTCAAGGCTGGCTTCGTTATCTTTGGGGACCCTTTTTTCATTCTCAAACTCATTTATGCAATCAAGCAGTAACAGTATCGTTCAGAGGATTGTGATAAAATCTTCTAAGTTTTCTTCTGCGCAAGTTCAAATATCTCAAATCTGTTTTAATCAATCTGTCTGAACATTGTCAGCCACGCACCCAGACCTCCCAACCCTGAGGTAGGTACATCATCCACCTCTGTTCTTCTACAAATGGGATTTAAGTCTGCTAATGTCTTTTCAGAGTCCAAATACACATCAACTGTACTGGACTCATCATACTCTCCACTATTTCATCACAGAAATGCATAGCAGAGTAGTCATGAACTTGCGCTTTGGTAATGCAGTTTTACAGTTAGAAATATGATACAAGTTCAAAAGAAATGTAGTTTAACATTCAGAGTTTGGCTTGGAACTTTAAAAAACATAAACGATACTGTAAAGCAGTCAAGATACTTAGTTAATAGAAAGAGCTTGTTCGTGGCATTAAACTTTGTCAATCAAGTGATTTTTGTTGCCTGCATTGGGATTAAATACTATAACAGGAAGCTGAACTAGCAGTTGGAACTGCTGTGAGAGTTATAGACTCGATATAAGTAAACAATATTGCTACCACAAAAAGTGGTGGTACTATAGCATTCAACTAACAACAGGATTGGAAAAGTAGTTATAGACAAATACACCCCAGCCATGCCCAAGGAGCTGGTAACAAGTGCTTAAATAGCTAAAAAATATGATTATGTGATGAACTACATAACAGAACAGCACAGTTTTCAAAATGACATGTGACATGAGAATTCAGAGGCTCAAGATGATATTAATCAGTCAGAGAGATTTATGATAAATAAAGGTGCATTAATCCAGTAATTTGTGTAATAATCATGGATTAATTTAACAGCACCATCTTAGATCATAGCTGTTACCTGACAATATAGAATAGATAGGGTAAAATGTTTAGATTCACTTCGCAGTAAGCACTCAAGTCATTGAGTATGAAATTTCTACTTGTTCTAGATTTGCAGATGACATCATATTTTTAAATAAGCCACATTTTTAGTGTGGACCTAGTCTCAGTAAGGTAGCCTTGCTGCTGAACAGGTCTTCCACAAAAAATGTTCAAACTAAACTGGACACAGAACATCTTCAGCCAACTGTCTTTAGAAAGTCAGAAGAGATGCGCAGTCATATCCATCAGGACATATATGCATTCCCGGAACAACACCTGATATTTATAATCAGAATATTAAAGATCCATAATAGGATGAGGTGACAAGAAACTGAGAGGACAATGAAAACAGTCATAAAAGTTACATAAACAATTTGCTCATGTTTCATAGCACAAATGATAAATCTGACTGAAGGACACAGATGTGGTTTACAATTGGTACATACAGAGTCTGAGAGATTAGTGAAAAGTATTGAAGGCCTAGAAGTCTCCAATTGAGCCAAAACTGTAAAACTATGCTGGCCACTACATAAAAGCTGCTGATGGAGAGAAACATTTTAATTTTACATTTAACAAACATAGAACATAGAAAAGTACAGCACAGAACAGGCCCTTAGGATTAAACCTCGGCACAACATTGTGGGCCTAAGGGTAAAATATAATAACTTAACCTACACACCCCTCAATTCACTGCTATCCATGGGCATGTCCAGCAGTTGCTCAAATGTCTCTTAATGACTCTGCTTCCACCACCACCGCTGGCAACGCATTCTATGCATTCACAACTCTCTGAGTAAAGAACCTACCTCTGACTCTTCTGTATACCTTTCTCCTAATATCTTCAAACTATGACCCCTCATACCAGTCAATCCCCACCGCTGGCAACGCATTCTATGCATTCACAACTCTGAGTAAAGAACCTACCTCTGACTCTTCTGTATACCTTTCTCCTAATATCTTCAAACTATGACCCCTCATACCAGTCAATCCAGCCCTGGGAAAAAGTCTTTGGCTATTGACTCTATCTATTCCTCTCATTATCTTGCATACCTCGATCAATTCTACTCTCTTCCTCCTCCTCTCCAGAGAGAAACATCCGAGCTTATTCAACCTTTCTTCGTAAGGCAAGCCCTCCAGTCCAGGCAGCATCCTGGTAAACCTTCTCTGCACCTTCTCCAAAGCCTCTGTATCTTTCCAACAGTAGGGCAACCAGAACTGGACACAATATTTCAAGTGTGGTCTCACCAGGCACTTGTAGAGCTGTAGCGAAACCTTGCGGCTCTTAAAGACAATCCCCGTTAATGAAAGCTAAAGCACCAATTGCTTTCTTAAAAACCCTATCCACTTGGGTGGCAACTTTGAGGGATCTATGTACTTGCACACCTAGATCCCTCTGTTCCTCCACACTGCCAACAATCCTGTCTTTAATCCTATATTCAGCATTCGAGTTCAACCTTCTAAAATGCATCACTTCACATTTATCCAGGTTGAACTTCATCTGCCATTTCTCAGCCCAGTTCTGCATCCTGTCTATGTCGCGCTGCAGCCTGCAATAGCCCTAGAAACTATCGACTGCACCTCCAATCTGTATGTCATCTGCAAATTTACTAACCCACCCCTCAACCTCCTCATCCAAATCATTTATATAAACTACAAAGAGCAGAGGCCCAAGAACAGAGCCCTGCGGGACCCCACTCAACACTGACCTCCAGGCAGAATACTTTCCATCTACAACCACTCTCTGCCTTCTGTCAGCCAATCAATTCTTGTTGACCCGGAATACATTGTCTCAGGCTGTCTCTCCTACCTTTCATCCCACCCAAACCCGCCTTCCTATCTTGATTTCTTTGTTTCCCTATATCCAGTTTCTTCTCAGCTACACCTGTAATTCTTCCAGTTCATTTTGCTATTTTATCAGCTTGCATTCTCTTACTGTTTTTACCATGCACACCTGCACCTATTCCCGCCAGGTCTGCTTCAATCCTCTCTTCTTCCTTGAACTGAGGCCAAACCAATCCACATACACATTTCCTCATGTCGCTGAACTTGTTTTCATGATAAAGAAACATTATTTGATTCCAGCCACTTCCTCCAAATTAGGTGGGAACCTATACAGGTCATAACAATGTTTACTTTTCCTTGAGATCTGTGGAACATTCTTTGTTGTAATCCTACTGAGGTCTTCTCCCTCATTTTTTATTCCAGTACATCCATGGCTGCATATGCGCCATGTTGTGCTCCTGCCCTGAACGAGAACTCCCCCTCTTCCCATCGTGCTTCCCCTCTTCACAAAAAAGCAGTGTGAAGACAGCAGAGGAGTTTTGACAATAACTCTGTCCCAGGTGGTAATCAATGTGCACCTGTACCTGACCAACTTAATTATGAATAAATTAAGGTTTTTTCACAGGCAGTTCATACCTAAATGGACTGATTTTCATTTTCCCTGACCTAATTTGACTCCTTCTGTAGTGTGATATGATTCTATGAAAATACAAAATAGATAAGGTTAAGGAAAACCCAGAGAGATTCTACAGTACATTACAGGCAAAAGAGTGACTAGGGAAGAGAATAGGGCTCCTTAATAGGGCAGTGGGTGCTGTGAGGAGGAGGCTAAGAGTTTGCAGGGTGACTTGGACAGACTGGATGAGTGGACAAAGTATTTGGATAATGTGATGTTATCACTTTGGGAGTAAAAACAGAAGGCAGATTATTATGTGAATGGTGCGATTGAGGAAAAGGGGAGGTACAAACAAGACTGGGGTGCCATGGTGGAACAGTCCCTGAGGTTGGTACGGAGGTGGTGAGGAAAGCCAGCAGCATGCTGGCCTTTATAGCTAGTAGATTCAAGTATCAGAATAAGGATATCTAGCCGCAGTTATACAGAGCCCTGGTGAGGCCACACCTTGACTACTAAATGTAGTTTTTGCCTCCCAGTCTGCAGAAGGACATTCTTGCTATCGGGGGAGTCCTGCGAAGGTTCCAACGGAATAGCAAAACTGACATATGAAGAAAAACTGGATCAAATGGGCTTTTATTCACTGGAATTTAGAAGGATGAGTGGGGAACTCACAGAAACATAGAATCCAGATGGGATGGACAGGCTAGATGCAGGAAGAATGTTACCGGTGTTAGGGAAGTCCAAAACTAGGGGATCATATACTAAGAAGAAAGAGTAAGCTACTCATAGAGTCAGAGACGTACAGCACAGAAACAGACCCTTTGGTCCAACTTGTTCACACCAACCAAATATCCTAAACTAATCCTAAGAGCCCCATTGGCCAGCACTTGGCCCATATCCCTCTAAACCCTTCCTATTCATATACCCATCCAGGTACCTCTTAAATGTTGTAATTGCACCAGCCTCCACCACTTTCGCTGGCAACTCATTCCATGCAGGCATCATTCTCGGTGTGAAAAAGTTGCCTCTTAGGTTCCTTTTGAATTTTTGTTCTCTCACCTTAAACCTAGACTCCCCCCGCCCCAAGGAAAAGACCTTGTCTATTTACCCTATCCATGCCCCACATGATTTTATAAACCCCTCAGCCTCCGTGCTCCAGGGAAAACAGCCTCAGTCTCTTCAGCCTCTTCTGACAGCTCAAATCCTCCAACCCTGGTAACATCCTTGTAAAATTTTTCTGAATACTTTTAAGATTTAAAACATCCTTCAGATAGGAGGGAGACCACAGCTGTAACATGACCTCCCAACTCCTATAATCAATGTTCTGTCCAATAAAGGAAAGCATACCAAACGCTTTCTTCTCTAACCTATCTGAGACTCTACTTTCAAGGAACTATGAACCTGCACTCCAAAGTCTCTTTGTTCAACAACACTCCCCAGGACATTACCATTAAGTATACAAGTCCTTCCCTGATTTGCCTTTCCAAAATGCAGCATCTCACATTTATCTAAATTAAACTCCAACTACCACTCTTCGGCCCACTGGCCTATTTGATCAAGATCCCACTGTACTCTGAGATAACCTTCACTGTCCACTACATTTCCAATTTTGGTGTCATCTGCAAACAATACCTCCTATGTTCACATCCAAACCGTTTATATAAATGACGAAAAGGAGTGGACCCAGCACCGATCCCTGTGGCATACCTCTGGTCACAAGCCTCCAGTCTTAAAAGCAACCGTCCACCACCAGCCTCTATCTTCAAGCCAATTTTGTATCCAAATGGCTAGCTCTCCCTGTATTCCATGAGATCTAACCATGCTAACTAGTCTACCATGAGGAACCTTGTCGAACGCCTCACTGAAGTCCAGACAGATCATGTCCACCGCTCTGCCCTCAATCGTCTTTGATACTTCTTCAAAAAACTCAAGTTTGTGACACATGATTTCCCACGCACAAAGTCATATTGACTATCCCTAGTCAGTCCTTGCCTTTCCAAATACACGTAGATCCTAGCAATGTTTGAGAAGACTTATAGCTCAGGTTGATGATATGTAAGATTGCTTGCTGAGCTTGAAGGTTTATTTTCAGACGTTTTGTCACCATACTAAGTAACATCATCAGTGAGAGTCTCTGGTGAAGCGCTGGTGGTATGTCCCGCCTCTCTATTTATAAGTCCTGGTTTCTTAAGGTGAGTGATGTCAACTCCAATTCTTTTTTTCCAAGGGAAGGTAGGTTGGATCTAAATTGACACTATTATATAATCCCAATAAGGTGATCATCCCTTTTCTATTTCTCAGTTCCACCCAAATAACTTTCCAGGCTCTGCTCCCAGGAATATCCTCACTATTTCAGCCGTAATGCAATCCCTTACCAAAAGCACGACTCAACTGTACCACTCTTAGATTAACATCTTTCTTCACTGTCTCCCTGGGTCCCCCCTCACCTTACTAGTTTGAATCCTCCTGAGCAGCTCTAGCAAATTTCCCTGCCAATTCCCCTTCCAATTCAGGTGCAATCCATCGTTCTTATACAGGTCACTTCTACCCTAGAAGAGATTCCAATGATCCAAAAATGTGAACCCTTCTCCCCTGCACCAGCTCCTCAGCCACACATTCATCTGCTCTTTCCTCCTATTCCTACCCTCAGTAGCTCATAGATATTACTACCCTCGAGGACCTCCTTTTTAAATTCATGCCTAACTTTCTCTATTTTCCCTTCAGAATCCTATCCCTTTCCCTTCCCATGTTGTTAGTTCCAACGTGTACAACAACCTCCTGCTGGTCCCCCTCCCTTTTGAGATCATGCTGCACCATCTCTGAGATATTCTTGATCCTGGCACCAAGGAGGGAACACACCATTCTGATTTTCTGCTGCCGGCCTCAAAACATTTGTCTGTGCCTCTTATTAGAGAATCCCCTATCACAGTTGATCACTTGGAACCTGACGTACCCCTTATTACATCAGAGTCATTCTCAGTACCAGAATGCAGTTGGTGCTGCATTCCCCTGAGAGTCCATCACCCCTTACTTTTTCCAAACAGCATACTTGTTTGCGATGGCGATAGCTACAGGAGACTTCTGCACTACATTCTTACCCCTCCTGCCTTTCCTAGAGTTAACCCATCTATCTGACTGTATCTGTGGCTTTTCTCTCTTTTCATAACCGCCATCCATCACAGCCCCCAGCTCCTGTAAATTTCTTATTGCCTCAAACTGCCGCTCCAACCGACCCATGCGATCTGATAGAATTCACAACCAAAGAAACTTCCTGCAGACATAATCATCAGCAACATAGAAACCCTAAACTCCTACATCTGACAGGAAGAGCACAGCATGCTATTAAAGGCCATCTTTGCTCCTTCACAATCTGCAAATCCAGAAAATAGCACTGTCTTATTGTTCAAAAAAAAAGACTGCTCCAGGCTAACTTAATACTTATGGCTTATTTTTTTTAAATTTTATCAAGAGATAGATCTCAATAAAACATATAATCAAGAAAGAACCCACTTTACTCACTATCATAAATTCACAGCAAGGCTACACTTAAAAATTATGCACTTATCTGTTTCTGTGCTGTGAGCTCTTCCATACAGGTTCCTCCAAGGGCAACTGTGAATTTTGCTGTTTCTTAAATTTTCCTAGACGCATTTCACTGTCCAGAGAGATACTTGAACTCAAACAAAGGTAGTAACTGTGCAGATTCACTGCTGTGTCAGACTGCAGTACAGGTTTCTTTCTCTGACCATGTGGTCACTGCCTTTGTCTGTCTTCCTCCATTTTAGAGTGCCATTGGTTTGATCCTTTGTCCCCCAAAGTTCCAAACAATGCAACAAGTATATAGAACAGTAACTGCTGCGCCTGGAATTCGAGGCCATCTTAATCCAACAGGACTAAGATGAGGAAGAATTTCTTCAGTCAGAAAGTTGTGAACCTGTGGAAATCTCTCCCACAGGAAGCTGTTGGGTCCAGTTTATTGGATATGTTCAAAAGGGAACTGGACATGGCCCTTGCGGATAAAGGAATCAAGGGGCAGGGAGTGAAAGTGGAAATGGATACTGAGATTGCATGATCAGCCATGATTATACTGAATGGTGAGGAGAAAGTGAGGTCTGCAGATGCTGGAGATCAGAGCTTAAAATGTGTTGCTGGAACAGCGCAGCAGGTCAGGCAGCATCCAGGGAACAGGAGAATCGACGTTTCGGGCACAAGCCCTTCTTCAGTCTTATGCCCGAAACGTCGATTCTCCTGTTCCCTGCCTGACCTGCTGCGCTGTTCCAGCAACACATTTTCAGCTATACTGAATGGTGGTTTAGGCTCGAAGGGCCGAATGACCGACTCTTGCACTTATTTTCTACGTTTCTAAAAATCAGTGGGGTTGTCTGGTGGTAGGTAGAAACACAGGAGATGGGAAAGATACTAAACAAACATTTTGCATCAGTTATTTATGGTGTAGAAAGACATGGAAGCCAGGGAACAAAGGGAAATAAATAATGCTGCCTTGAAAACAGTCCACACTACGGAAGAGGAGATGCTGGAAGGCCTGATCAAACGTATCCTTGCATACTGTGGGAAGCTATGGAAGAAATTGCGGGGCCCTTAGCAGAGATGCTTATATCATCTACAGCCACAAGCGAGGTGCCGGAAGATTGGAGGCTGGCCAATGTTGTGCCTTTATTTAAGAAAGGCTGCAAGGAGAAGCCTGGGTACTATAGACCAGTGAGTTTGACATTAATCCTGAGTCAATTGTTCGAGTGGATTCTGAAAGAAAGGTTTTACAAGCCTTTGGAGACACAAGGACTGATTATGGATAGTCAGCATGGCTTTGTGTGAGAGAAATGTGTCTCACAAATTTAACTGAGTTTTTTCAGAATGTGACCAAGCAAACAAACGAAAACAGAATAGTAGATGTTGTCTATGTGGACTTTAGCATGGCCTTTGGTAAGGTACCGCATGGTAAAACAGTTAGTAAAGTTATTTCACACAGACTGGGGAGAGCTTACCAATTGAATACTTGACGGTAGGAGTCAGAAGGTGGTGGTGGAGGGATGTTTTTCGGACTGGAGATCTGTGACCAGCAGTGTTTCACAGGTTTTGGTGCTGCAAACTGTCTTTTGTTATTTATATAAACGATGGGATGAGTAATTAGGAATCACGGTTAGTAAGTTTGCAGATGACACCAAAATTGATGGTATGTAGACAGTAAGGTGGTTATCAGAGTACAAAGGGTTCTTGATCAATTGGCTGAGGAGTGGTAGATGGAGTTTAATTCAGACGAATTCAGGGTGATGCAATTTGCTAAGACAAACCAGGTCAGGTTTTCTATAACTAATTGTAGAGGCCTGGGAGTGTTATTGAATAGAAAGACCTAATGATTGCTTAAAAGGCATAATTCCTTCAAATATGCATCACAGGTAAACACTGATATGCTTGTCTTCATTGCTCGGACCATTGAGTTGGAACATTCATGTTGTGGCTGTACAGTATGTCGGTTAGATGAGTGACGTTCTGATCGCCCTGCCTTAGAAAGGATATTATTAAATTGGAGAGAGTGCAGAAAGGATTTACAAGGATTGTTCCAGGGTCTGAAAGGTTTGAGTTGTAAGGATCAGACTTTTCTGACCGGAACATAGAAGGTTGAAGGATGACCTTATACAGGTTTATAAAATCATGAGGGGCTTCCTGATGAAGGGCTTTTGCCCGAAACGTCGATTTCGAAGCTTTTCGGATGCTGCCTGAATTGCTGTGCTCTTCCAGCACCATTGATCCAGAATCTGGTTTCCAGCATCTGCAGTCATTGTTTTTACCAGGGTGAATAGCAAACATTTTTACCCCGAGGGTAAGGGAGTTCAAATCTAGACATAATTTTAAGGTGAGGGGGCAAGATTTAAAAGGGACTCGAGAAGCAACAGTGCTTGGTTCATATGTGGAATGAACTGTCAGAAGAAGTGGCAACCAACATTTAAAAAACTTTTGGACAAGTACGTGAACAGGAAAGATTTAGAGGGATATAGGCCAAAGGCAGGCAAATAGGACTGGTTTAGTTCTAAAACCTAGTCAGTTGGACCGAAGGGTCTGCTTTGTGCTGTATGATCCGATCAGCTGAATCACAGAAAATAGAGAAGCCAGGTTTTCGCAGCAGAATCCTGCAGCATGAGTGAATTTCCAATTATGATAATCTAAGTGTTACATAAATGTTAAATGGCCTATTTACTTTCTGCATTTTCAGATATTATTTTATTTAAAAGAGGGAAATGTGGTATCTTTGTTGATTTATTGAAATCCAACTCAGCCCAACTGATTTGCTGCTTAACAGATTAATCCGATCACAACGATGCCCTAAAGGTTCAAAGGTGCCCTGGTTATCAGCGTTGGGCACTGTTTAAACAGGCGGCCATGTGGCCCCGGGCCGCCCGCACTCACACTGGGGCTGCGCTGATGGAGAAATACCCATCCCTGGACTCATTCACACCACGTTCCCCTGTGCACTGGGCGCCAGATGCTGCGGTTGGAGGTCAGGGGCTCGGCAACTGGATGAAATCTCAGAGGGGACCAGGGGTTAAATTCTGGCACCAGTTTGCCCCAGTGGATTCAACCAACACTTCTCACCGCCGCTTCAATTGTGCAGCCTGAGGACAACGTGAACCTGCAGTTTACCGCTTCCCAAATGGGATTAGGGGCAGGGGCCGGGGCCGGGGCCGGGGCCG
>NC_057738.1:3664859-3674426 GCF_004010195.1 Chiloscyllium plagiosum | reverse complement strand
GGGGGGGGGGGGGGTCTGGGCCGGGGGCCGGGGTCCGGGCTCTGAGCGCTCTCACCTCCTCACAATCTCGAGCACCGCTTTTATGCTCCTCTCAGCCTCCTCCCGGGCGCTACTGAAAGTCACCTCTTCCGGCGCTTCATCTGCTTCCCCCTGGCTGGATTCGGCCGACATTTCCCGCGGATCTCCCTCACTTTTCACAAGACGCACGTCGTTCTCCATCGCCATTGTTCACGGCTCCTCATTGGTTGAAATCCGAGCCTGCGCAGTTTCCGCACTACGCGGCTGGGCGGATCCACACTGCGCCTCCTAGCGCACGGGAGGTCACAACGTTCAAATCCAACTGCTTGGGGTTCCTTCACCTCCAAGCTCAGGCTTTGGCTGTACACTTAGTGATGTTCCATTCTCCTTGATTTAACCCGTCAAGTAAAATCAGTTCTTAATGAGAGAGAGAGAGACAGACACGTGTTGTCATCTTTGTCAATAGCATGTCCAAGAAATTGAGTAAAGTCTTTGGAGAATTCACATTTCTCATTGAGTGAATATGCTGTCTGTCTGCAGCTGTTTCAACCTGGTGTATACTCTTTGGGCATTAATTTATGTTGTTTCTGCAACAACCAGAATATCACCCATATTACATATAATGCTCTCTAACCCTTTGAAGAATGTCAGACATAGTGTGTTGGGCGGCACGGTGGCACAGTGCTGCCTCACAGCCCCAGAGACCCGGGTTCATTTCCCGCCTCAGGCGACTGACTGTGTGGAGTTTGAACATTCTCCCCATGTCTGCGTGGGTTTCCTCCGGGTGCTCCGGTTTCCTCCCACAGTCCAAAGATGTGCGGGTCAGGTGAATTGGCCATGCTAAATTGCCCATAGTGTTAGGTAAGGGGTAAATGTAGGGGTATGGGTGGGTTGTGCTTCGGCGGGGCTGTGTGGACTTGTTGGGCTGAAGAGCCTGTTTCCACACTGTAAGTAATCTAATCACTGGAGCTGAGCCAGTTTGAAAAGGCAAACTGTCAATGTTTCCCAAATGGAGAGATGAATGTGGTAAAGTCTGGACCTTTCACTTAATGGAGATTGCCAGAAACCACAGTTGGCATCACGTTTAGTGGGAGTCTGGTTAAACTCTCATTCACATTTGCCATGCGGTAAAAATTTCTAGCCATTGCCTCACTGAGCTGTGTAAAATCAACTCAAATTGTGATTGAATTGTTTTGGAATGGTGACCATGCTTGAACACCATTCTGTTAGTTTTGTCACCTGTGAGATGATATCCATGATAATTTACTTCATCAAACAATGAGGTATCTTCCTAAGTGTCAACAAACAGAATGGTTTAGCAGTTTTATGTAACATGATGCTATCTTCTGTTTTTATTCTGAGTGAACTGTGTTAAGATTATCTAATCCTGAGTAGTTTAAGATCAAAACTAATTTCTCAAACCTACTCTTCTTTCTGTTTGGGAGTTCTTGTATTTGATGGAGGACGTTCAAGCCAAGTAGGCAAAAGTGAGGACTGCAGATGCTGAAACCAGAGTCTAGATTAGAGTGGTGCTGGAAAAGCACAACAGGTCAGGCAGCAACCCGAGGAGCAGGAAAATCGACGTTTCGGGCAAAAGCCCTTCATCAGGAAAGGGGGCAGGGAGCCTCCAGGGTGGAGAGATAAATGGGGGGAGAGGCTGGGGAGAAGGTAGCAAAGAGTACAATAGGTGAATGGGGGGAGGGATGGAGGTGATAGGTCAGTGAGAAGAGTGGGGGAAGGTAGCAAAGAGTACAATAGGGGGATGGAGGTGGGGATGAAGGTGATAGGTCAGAGGGGAGGGTGGAGTGGATAGGTGGGAAGGGAGATTGGCAGGTAAGACAGGTCATGAGGAAGGTGCTGAGCTGTAAGTTAGGAACTGGGGTAAGGTGGGGGGAGGGGAAATGAGGAAACTGGCAAAGTCCACATTGATGCCCTTTTCCAGCACCACTCTAATCTAGACATTCAAGCCAAGTCTGCTTTCTTGATTTAAAGCGAGCAGTGCTATTAATGAATGAAGTACATCTTTTCTATATAGCAATAATCTTTGTTTCAAAGACAGTTTTAACATTCCTTCAATTTTGGGGATTGTTCCACCTAATACTAAATCAGGAGTTACAATTTAATTTTCTTCAACAAAGGGTTTTTCCCAAATAACACTAGTACTCATCCCACTGTCAAGTTTGACTAATATTAGTTAGATGACTGTTAACCTGTATGACCTCTGTCACACCTTGTTCAAGTGAGTCACCTATTATCACTTGGAATGGTCAAGTCACAACTTCTAAAGATGGTATATCATCAAAAAGGATATGTGCTCCTTCTAAGTTGCGTGCCAAGGTCTTATTCTCTTTATGCAAATAAGCATTAATTATGTTTAAGGTTGTTTTTGACCTTTACATATTCTCTTGGAATGTTCCACTTACAAAAGTTGCATTTGTGTGATAAAGCTAGCATTGTCTTCTTTTCAAAACTCCACAGTGGCTTATAACATTAAAACATTTGAAGACTTTGTGTGTTGGTCTATTACATGATGCTTTTGTGTTTTGTCTTTCAAGTCATAGAGATTTACAGAACGGAAACAGACACTTCAGTCCAACCTATCCATGCCAACCAGATATCCTAAATTAATTAAGTCTCATTTACCAGGACTTGGCCCAGATCTCTCTCAACCCTTCCAATTCAAAGTTTGTGAGAAGATTTGTAGCTCAGTTGCTCATTGTTGTGGTTCTGTTCGCCGAGCTGGAAACTTGTGTCATAATACCATCAAGATGCCTTTTAAATGTTATAAATTGTACCAGTCTCCACCATTTCCTCTGGCAGCACATTCAAAACACACACTACCATTTGGGTGCAAATGTTGCCTCTTAGGTCCCTTTTAAATCTTTCCCCTCACCTTAAAACTACACCCTCTAGTTCTAGACACCTCCACCCCAGGGAAAAGACCTTGTCTATTTACCCTATCCATGCCCCACTTGATGTTATAAGTCTTTCTCCAGTCACCGCGCAGTCTAGTTAGACTCTTCCTATGGCTCAAACTGTCCAACTCTGGCAACATCCTTATCTGAATCCTATCAAGTTTCACATCATTCCAGAATTGCTCACAAAAGTGACCTAGCCAAGGTCCTGTACAGCTGCAACAAGACCTCCCAACTCCTATACTCAATGCTCTGTCCAATTAAGGAAACCATACCGAATACCATCTTCACTACCCTCTCTACCTGCGACTCCACTTTCATGGAAGTATGAATCTGCACTCCAAGGTGTTTGTCACTCCCCAAGACTTTACCATTAAGTGTATAAGTCCTGCCCTGATTTGGCTTTCCAAAATGAAGCACCTCACATTTATCTAAATTAAACTCCATCTGCCACTCCTTGGCCCACTGGCCCATCTGATCAAGATCCTGTTGTACTCAGAGGTAACTGCTGTCCACTACTCCTCCAATTTTGGTGTCATCTGTAAACATACTAACTATACCTTCTATTTCCACATCTAAATCATCTATTTCAATGACAAAAAGCAGTGGACCCAGCACTGATCTGTGTGGCACACCACTAGTCACAGGCCTTGGGTCTGATAAGCAACCATTCAGCACCACTCTATGTCTTTTATCTTCGAGCCATTTCTGCATCCAAATGACTAGTTCTCCCTGTATTCTGTGTGATCTAACCTCGCTAAGCAGACAACCATGAGGAACCTTGCTGAACGCCTTACTGAAGTCCATACAGACCACATCCACTGCTGTGCACTCATCAATCCTCATCATTACTTCAAAACATTTAATCAGGTTTTGTAAGACATGATTTCTAACACACAAAGCCATGCTGAATATTCCTAATCAGTCCTTGCCTTTCCAAATACATGTACATCCTGTCCCTCAGGATTCCCTCCAACAACTTGCCCACCACCAATGTCAGGCTCACAGGTCTATAGTTCCCTGGCTTTTCCTTCGCACCTTTCTTAAATAGTGGCGCCACGTTAGCCAACTTCCAGTCTTCCGACATCTTGCCTGTGACTATCAATGATACAAAATCTTAGCAAGGGGCCCAGCAATCACTTCCCTAGCTTCCCACAGAGTTCTAGGATACACCTGATCAGGTCCTGGGGATTTATCCACCTTTATTCATTTCAAGACATTCAGCAACACCTCCTCAATAACATGGACAGTTTTTGAGATGTCACCATCTATTTCCCCACAGTCGCTATCCTCCATGTCCTTCTCCACAGTAAACACTGATGCAAAATACTCTTTAGTACATTCCCTCATCTCCTGCATAGGCTTCCTTGCTGATCTTTGAGGAGTCCTATTCTCTCCCTGGTTACCCTTTTGTCCTTAATGTATTTATAAAATCCCTTTGGATTACCGAATTTTGAGAAGATTTGTAGATCAGGTTGAGATTCTGGATGCAAGGTTGCTTGCTGAGCTGGAAGGCTCGTTTTCAGACGTTTCATCATCAAACTAGGGGTAACATCATCAGTAAGCCCCTGGTGAAGCACTGGTGGTTTGACCCACATTTTATTCATGGGTTTAGGTTTCCTTGGGTTGGTGATATCATTTCCTGTTCTTTTTCTCAGGGGTTGATAAATGGGATCCAAGTTAATGTGTTTGTTGATAGAGTTCCAGTCAGAGTGCCATGCTTCTAGGAATTCTCGCGCATGTCTCTGTTTGGCTTGTTCTAGAATGGATGTGTTGTCCCAGTCTAAGTGGTATCCTTCCTCATCTGTATGTAAAGGTACTAGTATGAGAGTGGGTCATTGATGTTCATGTACCCTGGTGGCTAGTTTTCTACCTGTTTGTCCAATGTAGTATGTGTTACAGTTCTTGCAAGGTAATTTGTAGATGACTCTTGTTGTCTGTATAGGGTCTTTCAAGTTCATTCATTGCTGCTTTAATGTGTTGGTGGATTTGTGGAATACCATAATGCCAAGGGGTCTGAGTACTCTGGCAGTGATTTCCGAGATGTCTTTGACGTAGGGAAGAGTGGTTAGAGTTTCTGGACACGTTTTGTCTGCTTGTTTGGGTTTGTTGCTGAGAAATGGGCGGATTGTGTTCATTGGGTACCCGTTCTTTTTTAATATACTGTACAGGTGATTTTCCTCTATTCTTCGTAGTTCCTCTGTGCTGCAGTGTGTGGTGGCTCATTGAAATAATGTTCTAACACAGCTCCGTTTATGGGTGCTGGGGTGGTTGCTTCTGTAGTTCAGCATTTGGTCCATATGTGTTGTTTTCCTGTAGATGCTGGTTTGAAGTTCCCCATTGGCTGTTCACTCTACTGTGACATCTAGGAATGGCAGTTAGTTATTGTTTTCCTCCTCTTTAGTGAATTTTATGCTAGTAAGGGTATTATTAATGATCTCGAAAGTTTCCTCTAATTTGTTTTGTTTAGTGATGACAAAGGTGTCATCCACGCAGCAGAAACAAAGTTTGGGTTGGATGGTTGGCAGAGTTTAGATTAGGGGAGAAAGTGAGGTCTGCAGATGCTGGAGATCAAAGTTGAAACTTTATTGCTGGAACAGCACAGCAGGTCAGGCAGCATCCAGGGAACAGGAGATTCGACGTTTCGGGCACAGGCCCTTCTTCAGGAATGAGCAGAGAGTGTTCAGCAGCCCCAAGTGGAAAATGAAGTGTTGTTCTTTGAACTTGCGTTAAGGAACACTGCAACAGATCTGGGACAGAAATGTTGGTGTAGGAACACAGTGGTGTGTTGAAGTGGAGGCAGTGGGAAACTCTGGGTCATGTTTTACAGACAGAGTGTAGGTGTTCAGCAAAGCGGTCATCAAATCTGTGTTTCATCTCCCCCGATATACAGGAGACCACATTCTGAGCAGTGAATGAAATAAATGAGTTGAGAGAAGTGCAGGTAAGCTGCTGCTTCACCTGGAAGGTGTGCCTGAGGCCTTGGATACTGAGGTTGGAGGAAGTAAATCGGCAAGTAAGTCACCTTGTGCAAGACCAACCCCTTCCCACAAACGTCACTTCAATATATTACCACCTTTCCTGAGCTGTTAACAGTTCTGATGAAGAATCGCCAGACTCGAAATATTATCTTGCTTTCAAAGAACACAGAACATTACAGCACAGTCCAGGCTCTCTGACCCTCAATGTTGTGCTGACCTGTGAAACCAGCCTGAAGCTGAACTAACCTGCATTGTTGCATTATCATCCATATGTTTATCCAATGGCCATTTAAAAAGACATTAAAGTCGGTGAGTCTACTACAGTTGCAGGCAGGGAGTTTCACGCCATTACTACTCTCTGAGTAAAGAAACTACCCCTCTGACATCTGTCCTATATCTATCACCGCTCAATTTAAAGCTATGTCCTCTCATGCTAGCCATCACTATCCGAGGAAAACGTCTCTCTCTGCTAACACTATCTAATCCTCTGATCATCTTTCACATCTCTATTAAGTCACCTCTCAACCTCTTCCTTCTAACGAAAACAGCCTCAGGTCACTCAGTCTTTCCTCAGAAGACCTTCCTTCCATACCAGACAATATCCTCATAAATCTCCTCTGCATCTTTTCCAAAACTTACACATCCTTCCTATAATGTGGTAACCAGAACTGTACGCAATACTCCAAGTGCGGCCACACCATAGTTTCCTACAGCTGCAACATAACCCCATGGTTCATATGCCTTCTTAACAATCCTATTAACCTGGGTGGCAACTTTCAGGGATCTATGTACATGGACACGGAGATCTTTCTGCTCATCCACACTGCAAGAACCTTACCATTACCCCAGTACTCTGTATTACTGTTACTTCTTCCAAAATGAATCACCTCACACTTTTCTGCATTAAACTCCATTTGCCACCTTTCAGCCCAACTCTGCAGCTTATCTATGTCCCTCTGTAAGCAGCAATATCCTTCAGCACTGTCCACAGCTCGACCGACCTTAGAGTCATTTGTAAATTTACTAACCCATCCTTCTACGCCATCATCCAGGTCATGTATAAAAATGACAAACAGCAGTGGCCCCTAAACAGATCCTTATGGTATACCACTAATAACTGAACACCAGGATGAACATTTGCCACCACCACTCTCTGTCTTCTTTCAGCTAACCAATTTCTGATTCATACCACTAAATCACCCTCAATCCCATACCTCCATATTTACTGCAACAGCTTACCATGGGGAACCTTATCCTCAGCGGTGTAAAGGTCAGTGCGCCAAACTACCACCGCGCCTCCCTTGTCAGCTGGTTTGATGGTGAGGTTGGGGTTGGAACGGAGGGAGTGGAGGGCTGCGCGTTCCTAGGGTGAGAGGTTGGAGTGGGTGGGAGGGGTGTGGGAGTTTAGATTAAATTAGATTACTTACAGGCCCTTCGGCCCAACAAGTCCACACCGCCCTGCCGAAGCAAAACCCACCCATACCCCTACATTTACCCCTTACCTAACACTATGGGCAATTTAGCATGGCCAATTCACCTGACCTGCACATCTTTGGACTGTGGGAGGAAACCGGAGCACCCAGAAGAAACCCACGCAGACACGGGGAGAACGTGCAAACTCCACACAGTCAGTCGCCTGAGGCGGGAATTGAACCCAAGTCTCAGGCGCTGTGAGGCAGCAGTGCTAACCACTGTGCCACCGTGCCGCTGTTTGTTTTGAGTCTCTGCATTACTGCCTCTGCTAAGAACCCTGATATTGGAGATCGCATGTGGGTTCCGTTGGTTTGTCTGTAGATTTTGTTGTTGAAGGTGAAGTGAGTGGTAAGGCATAGGTTCACTAGCTTGATGACATTGTCCTTGCTGATGAAGTTGGTGGTGTTTGGTGTATGTGTCTTTGGTTCTTCTAATAGTGTAGTCAGTGTTTCCTTGACCAGGTTGATGTTGATGGATGTGAACAGGGCTATTACATCAAAGGAGACCACTATTTCATCCTCTTCTATCTTGGTGTCTTTGATGGTCTCCAGGAATTCTTGAGTGGAGTGAATGGAGTGGCATGAGTCTTCTAAGTGTTTTAGTCTTTGGTGTAGCTCCTTGGCCAGTCTGTAAGTTGCTGTTCCAGGTAGCGAGACTATGGGTCTGAGGGGGGCTCCTGGTTTGTGAATTTTGGGTAACCTGTAGAGGCGTGGTGTGTTGGATCAGTCTGGTTTCATTTTTTGGAAGTCGGTCTTATTTATTTCTCCAAATTTCTGAAGTTTTTTGAGTAGGGCTGATATTCTCTAGTTGTGGGGTCAGGACTATCGCCACTTGTTGGTAAGTGTTGGTATCTGCAAGCAGTGCATTCGCTTTCTCAATCTAGTTTCTTTGATTTAAAATGACTGGCAAACATCCTTTGTCTGCAGGTACGATAACAATAGGATAACAATATTTGCCCTACATAAAAGACAACTCAGAAATGACTGCCAGACTACTTAGACCCCTTGGCATCATGATACCCCACAAACCCACCCACACACTAAAACAGCAACTAATGAATTTGAAAGACCCTGTACAGACAAGCAAATCTAAATGTCATTTACAACATGCCGTGCAAGGACTATAACAAACACTACATTGGAAAAACAGGCAGAAAACTAGCCACCAGGATTCAGGAACATCAACTAGCCCACATAAAGACATGACCCACTTTCACTAGTATCTTACATACAGATGAGGAAGGACGCAAACAGAGACACGCACGAGAATTCCTAGAAGCATGGCACTCCAACCGGAACTCTATCAACAAATATATTGACTTATATCCCATATACCACCCCCTGAGAAAAAGAACAATAAATGACATCACCAACCCAAGGAAACCTAAACACATAAATAAAAAGTGAGCCAAACCATCAGTGCTTCACCAGAGGTTCACTGATAATGTTACCTATTTTTGTGACAAAACGTCCGAAAACAAACCTTCCAGTTCAGGGAGCAAACTTACATCCAGATCCCTTTGGATTCTCCTTAACCCTATTTGCCAAAGCTATCTCATGTCCCCTTTTCGCCCTCCTGATTTCCCTCTTAAGTATACTCCTACTGCCTTTATAGGAGAAAGTGAGGACTGCAGATCAGAGCTGAAAATGTGTTGCTGGAAAGCAACACATTTTCAGCTACTACCTTTATACTCTTCTAAGGATTCACTTGATCTATCCTATCTATACTTGACATATGCTTCCTTCTTTTTCTTAACCAAAACCTTAATCTCTCCAGTCATCCAACATTTCCTACACCTATCAGCCTTATCTTTCACTCTAACAGGAATATACTGTCTCTGGACAGTTGTTACCTCATTATTGAAGACTTCCCATTTTTTAGCTGTCCCTTTACCTATGAACATTCACCCCCAATCAACTTTTGAAAGTTCTTTCTGGATCAGTGGTGCTGGAAGAGCACAGCAATTCAGGCAGCATCCGACGAGCAGCAAAATCGACGTTTCGGGCAAAAGCCTTTCATCAGGAATAAAGGCAGTGAGCCTGAAGCGTGGAGAGATAAGCTCGAGGAGGGTGGGGGTGGGGAGAAAGTAGCATCGAGTACAATAGTGAGTGGGGGAGGAGATGAAGGTGTTAGGTCAGGGAGGAGAGGGTGGAGTGGATAGGTGGAAAAGGAGCTAGGCA
>NC_057738.1:3661742-3661909 GCF_004010195.1 Chiloscyllium plagiosum | reverse complement strand
CCTCAGGGCATCAATGTGGACTTCAACAGCTTCCTCATTTCCCCTTCCCCCACCTCATCCTAGTTTCAAACTTCCAGCCCGCACTGTCCCCTTGACCTGTCCGGACTTGTCCGACCTGCCTAGCTCCTTTTCCACCTATCCACTCCACCCTCCCCTCCCTGCCCTAA
>NC_057738.1:3658817-3661574 GCF_004010195.1 Chiloscyllium plagiosum | reverse complement strand
AACTGCTGTGCTCTTCCAGCACCACTAATCCAGAATCTGGTTTCCAGCATCTGCAGTCATTGTTTTTACCTTTTTGAAAGTTCTTGCCTAATACCGTCAAAATTGGCTTTCTCCAATTTAGAACTTCCACTTTTAGATCCAATCTACCCTTTTCCATCACTATTTTAAAACTAATAGAATTATGGTTGCTGGCCCCAAACTGTTCCCTGACTGACACCTCAATCACTTGCCCTGCCTTATTTCCCAAGAGTAGGTCAGGATTTGCACCTTCTCTCCTAGGTACATCCACATACTGAATCAGAAAATGTTCTTATACACACAAATTCCTCTCCACCTAGACCCTTAACACTATGACAATCCCAGTCTATGTTTGGAAAGTTAAAATCCTCTACCATTACCAGCCTATTATTCACAGCGCCAGAGACCCGGATTCAATTCCCACCTCAGGTAACTGTGTGGAGTTTGCACATTCTCTCAGTGTCTGCGTGGGTTTCTTCCGGGTGCTTCGGTTTCCTTCCACAGTCCAAAGATGTGCAGGTCAGGTGAATTGGCCATGCTAAATTGCCCATATTGCTAGGTGAAAGGGTAAATGTTGGGGAATGGGTCTGGGTGGGTTACTCTTCCGAGGGTTGGTGTGTACTTGTTGGGCCGAAGGGCCTGTTTCCACACTCTAAGTAATCTAATCTAATGATGTTAGGGGGGTTTCCTACGCAAAGTCTATGCAGCGATTGAACAAGGCAGCCTCCTCAAGGGCAATTAGGTATGGGCAATAAATACCAACCCAGCCAGTGAAGCCCAGGTCCACTAAATGAACTTTAGGCAGCAAAGTGGCTCAGTAGTTAGCACTGCTGCCTCACAGCACCAGGGTCCCAGATTTGATTCCAGTCTTGGGTGACTGTCTGTGTGAAGTTTGCACATTCTTCCCGTGTCTGCATGGGTTTCCTCCGGGTGCTCCAGTTTCCTCCCACAGTCTAAAGATGTGCAGGTCAGGTGAATTGGCCATGCTAAATTGCCCATAGTGTTAGGTGTAGAAGTCAGAGGGAAATGGGTCTGGGTGGGTTACTCTTTGGAGGGTCGGTGTGGACTGGTTGGGCCGAAGGGCCTGTTTCCACACTGTAGGGAATCTAATCTAATCTTACAGATAACGGAGATCTTCTTACAAATCTGGTTCTCAATTTCCTGTGGGCTGTTGGGGGGGGGGAGAAAAGAGTCTATAATACAATTCCTACAAGATGATCAGCCCTTTCTTCTTTCTTAGGTCCATCCAAGTAACTTCCCTGGACATCGTCCCAGGAGTATCCCTGCTAAGTACAGCTGTAATGTTATCCCTAATCAAAAACGCCACTCCCCCTCCTCTCTTGCCCCCCTTTCTCTCCTTACTGTTGCATTTGTATCCTGCCATGTTTCTGTAATTGCTAAGATATGCCAGTCCAACATTCCTAACCATGCCTTGAGTTCATCTGCTTTCCCTGTTATGCCTCTTGCATTGAACTAAATGTAACTTATTTATCAGTCCTACCTCGTTCTCTGTTTTGTGTCTGACTGTTTGACTTGCTCCACCTTTTCCCAACTGTGAATGTCACAGACTGATCTCTTTCCTCACTACCTCCCTGGGTCCCACAGCCTCCTCTTAAATGCTCCTGAGCAGCTCTAGCAAATCTCCCTGCCAGTATATTAGTCCCCTTCCAATTCAGGTGCAATCTTTCTTGTACAGGTCACTTCTACCCCAGAAGAGATTCCAATGATCCAAAAATGTGAACCCTTCTCCCCTGCACAAACTCTTCAGCCATGCATTCATCTGCTCTATCCTCCTATTCTTGCAGTCACGAGCTCGTAACCAGGAGTAATCCAGATATTACTACCCTCGAGGACCTCCTTTTTAAATTCCTGCCTACCTTCCTATATGCTCCCTTCAGAATCTCATCCTTTTCCCATCCTATGTTGTTAATTCCAATGTGTACAACAACCTCCTGCTGATCCCACTTCCCTTTGAGAACACCCTGCACACTCTCAGAGATATCCGTGATCCTGGCACCAGGAAGACAACACACCATTCAGATTTCTTACTGTCAGCCGCAGAAACATCCATTTGTACCTCTGATACTATCAGAATCCCCTATCGCTATCACAATCAAACACTTGGAATTGGACATATCTCTCAATACGTCAGAGCCAGTCTTAGTACCAGAAACTTGGCTGTTCATGCTACATTCCCCTGAGAGTCCATCACCCCTTACATTTTCAAAACAGCATACTTGTTTGAGATGGGGATAGCCACAGGAAAGTCCTGCACTCCCTGCCTCTCTCTCCTACCTTTCCTGGAGGTAACCCATCTCCCTAACCGTATCTGCAGTTTTTCTCCCTTCTTACAACTGCATCCACCACACCCCATGGGCTCCTGTAAATTCCTCATTGCCTCTAGCTGCTGCACCAACTGATCCATGTGATCTGATAGGATTCGCAACCAACACATTTACTGCAGACACAATCATCAGTAACATGGAAATTCTCTCTAATCTCCCACATTTGACAGGAACAGCACATTACTCTACAAAAGGCCATCTTTGCACCTTAACAATCTACCGACCCTGGGGATCCAAGATGGCGGCGACCCAGTAAGACTGAGTCTATAGTGCTCCTCCCAAGACTTGGGCACAGTGGGTCACCCACCCCCTACCAAGCTCACCAAATCATTTATAAATCATTTATAATAGTTTAGTAACTCAATTAGTTGTGTAATATTACATTTAAACAATT
>NC_057738.1:3633427-3654583 GCF_004010195.1 Chiloscyllium plagiosum | reverse complement strand
GAGGGCCCCCTTGGACTTTCAAATTGGCACAGACTAATTATGGAATGTATTCCCCTTGACTTCCTTACAAATATGGTGCACCGAAAGACCGAATTATTTTATAAAATATGGCAGTCCTTTTTGAATTACATAAATACAGATATTTTGGCTATCCTAACAAGGGCTTTTATCTAATTGAGACTATGGACCTGGCTGGTCCGCGGCCTCTCGGGGGAGGAATCCCGCACGAATATGGGTTTTGTCATATCTGATGCTAACACATACCGAGTATGTAAGAGACTTAAATATACACCCTGGTTAGTTGTAGGTTAGATTGGTAGATAGTTGAGTTTTGTTTGTTTTTTTTTTCTTTTTTTTCTTTTCGGTTTTTTTTTGTTGTTTTGTTTTCTTTTTGTTAAATTTTGGCTATTGTATATTTGAGCTAATTGTATATCAATGTTTATATCTGAGAGTTTTGTTTATTTTTGTAAACTTGTAAAAATGTTAAATTTCTAATAAAAATATCTATTAAAAAAAACAATCTACCGACCCTGAAAATAGCAGTCTTGTTGCTACAGAAAGCACTACTCTAGGCTAACTTAGTACATATGTTTTATGTTTTTAAATTTTAATCAAGAGACAGATCTCAATAAAACATATAATCAAAAAGAACCCATTCTACTCATTATTGCAGATTATTAGGTGAATCTCCAATTTTTTTCAACATTTTGCTTTTAATATTGTCATTTCAAAATTACTGGACAATGAAGGTGAATAAAGCATATCATCAAGGAGCTTTTTTTTTAAAAAATCTCAAAATTTAACTTTTTCCTTACTTTCCTATTTAGAAATTTTCTTTAATTTCTGTTAAAGTTGTAAAATCTCTAAACAATTCATAATATACTCAGGTTCAGCTGAAAAAAATATTTAAAAATAATTGAAACAACCTGCATTTAATTTTATACAAGTTACAACATTTAAAAAAAACTGTTTTAAAACTAATTCTTGGGAATTTAAATCTTTGCAAAGTACACTAACTGAGCAGAGAAATACCACCTGTTTTCAGATAGAAATTGGAGTGAAGCTGACATGAATTAAATTGAGGTTATCCACACTTTATATTTTTAAATTGTTTTATTTATAGGCATTTCTGTACAATGATTGAATGTTCTCAGTCCTATTCAGCTGACAGGCATTTAAAAAGGACTACTTCATAAATTCAAAAGAAGAACAATACAATTAATCATGTAATTAAATTCATGAGTCATTAAAAGTCCTTTGTCATTCAAGCAGTGACCTGATTTCTTATCGCTGAAAGCACCACAATTCTTTTTAAAGTGCTGAATTTGATAACGTCACTTGACCTACTCATATTATTTGAAAAGACTTCTGAATATGTGTTCAAGTTCCTTAAAAAATTACTTCACTTTCATGACGAGCAAGTGCTGGCGGTAGTGTTGTTCCACATGGGCCTGGAAAATAATATCTGTAAAGACAAACATATACCATCAATTAAACCAATTTATCTCCTGGGACAACAGGTGGAGGAGTGACAGGAAGGCATGATTGGATTTGAAGGATGCAACAAACAAGGATACAGTGGAAAGGGTTTTTGGAGACTGATGGTAGAGAAGAAGCTTACAAAAGGAAAGAAGACTAGGTGAATCAGATTGTGAAAAGGAGATACAGGGAAGGGATTAGATCTTAGATTGGAGATAAATGCAAACAAGGTTGTAGGTAATTTAAGACCAGGAACCAACATTTCCTGCAAGAATAGCAATCAGACAGGAGCAGTCATCAAGGATGAGATCTGCATGCATCTACTAGACAAGTAGTAAGGAGAGGGTTGATGGCAATTAGAGATCAAATGGAGTCAAGCAAAGAAAAGGCTAATGAGTACTTGATATGTGTTTGTAACAAGGAAGTGGGTGCCACCAAATTCATGATAAAACAGAAGGGTCATACATAGGTCATAGGATTGAGTGGTACTTATTACAGAATTTGTAAAAGTGCTCTTTAGTAAAGTGCTTAAAGTTGACAAATCGCCAAGACTGTATGCGTCCAAGCATGCTGAGAGAAGTAAGGATGGAGGTACTGGTCACAACCTTCCGATCCTCCTTCGATATGAAGGTGATTCCAGAGAACTGCAAATGTTATTGCCCACGTTCAGCAAAGAAACAAGAATCAACCCAGCAACCATAAGCTAATCAATTTCACCTCAATTGGGGGAAAACCTTTAGAAATAATAATCTGTGGCAAAATGAACAGTCACTTGGACAAGTATGGATTAATTAAGGAAAGTAAACAGAATTTTGTTAAAGGCACATTACATTTAACTACTAACATAAAAACAAAAGACAATGCATGTTAGAAATCTTAAAATAAATTTCTGAGAAATATTCAACAAGCCTGGCTGCATCTGTGATACAAGGTCATCTACCTGATATATTCATTTTCTTTAACCATTAGTGCTGACCAGCTGTTTCCAGAACTTTCTGTTTTTACATTCTATGTAACTATGTTGATTGAGATTTTTGATGAGGTAACAGAAAGGTTGATATTTGTGTGAATGTCTGCACACTACTGATTTCCCGACCAGAGGAAATACGTTTTCTGTACCTACCCATTGAGTACTCAACATCTGGATTTTGTCCTCCATTCTTTGTGGAGCCTTGCATCACCCCCTCCTGAACATGTGCTGCTGTTTTGTGAGTTCGAAATCCTAATCTCATCAAACTATTGAGAATCACATCATCTTACATTTACAACTTGGATAATGGCACTGGCAATTGTGGTGCTGGAAAAGCACAGCCGGTCAGGCAGCATCTCAGAAGTAGGAGAGTCGACATTTCAAGCTGTGTGGCACAGTGGTTAGCACTGCTGCCTCACAGCGCCAGAGACCTGGGTTCAATTCCCACCTCGAGTGTCTGTGTGGAGTTTACACATTCTCCGCATGTCTGCGTGGGTTTCCTCCGGGTGCTCCGGTTTCCTCCCACAGTCCAAAGATGTGCAGGTCAGGTGAATTGGCCATGCTAAATTGCCCGTAGTGTTAGGTGAAGGGTAAATGTAGGGGAAAGGGTCTGGGTGGCTTGCTCTTCAGAGACTCGGTGTGAACTTGTTGGGCTGAAGGGCCTGTTTCCACACTGTAAGTAATCTAGTCTAATCTAATCTTAAACTCTTCATCAGCAATGCTCGAAATGTCGACTCTCCTGCTCCTTGGATGTTGCCTGACTGGCTGTACTTTTCCAGTACCACACTCTTTGAGCCTGATCTCCAGCACCTGCAGTCTTCACTTTCCTCATGGCATTGGAAGTCAATTATCCAAATTTGCTGAAGATACAAATTAGGCAGTATTGTAGACTGTAGATGATAGCATACGAATACAAAGGGATACTGACAGACTTGGTGAATGAGCAAAAGTGCAGCAGATGGAATTCAACATAAGCAAGTTTGGCGGGTTTGTGGGCTACCACGATGCAAAGGGGTCTGAGTCGTCTGGCAGTCATTTCCGAGATGTCTTTGATGTAGGGGAGAGTGGCTAGGGTTTCTGGACGTGTTTTGTCTGCTTGTTTGGGTTTGTTGCTGAGAAATCGGCGGACTGTGTTCATTGGATACCCACCAACACACAAAAACAGCAGCTAATGAACTTGAACAGACAATGAGCAAAACTAACGTCATTTATAAAATATCGTGCAAGGACTGCAACAAACAATACATTGGACAAACAGGCAGAAAACTAGCCACCAGGATACATGAACACCAACTAGCCACAAAAAGACATGACCCTCTCTCACTAGTATCCTCACATACTGATGCGGAAGGACATCACTTCGACTGGGACAATACATCCATCCTAGGACGAGCCAAACAAAGACATGCATGAGAATTCCTAGAAGCATGGCATTCCAACCGGAACTCTATCAACAAACACGTCAAGTTAGACCCCATCTACCAAGCCCTGAGAAAAGGAACCGGAAGTGACTTCACCACTGGAAATAACATCACCAAAGGAAATGACATCACCAACCCAAAGAAACCCAAACATATAAACAGAAAGCAGGAAGTTTCAGGATTGCTTCGCATGACGTCCACTGAAGATGTTACCTAGTAAGGTAATAAAACATCTGGAAATGAACCTTTCAGTTTAGCGAGCAAACCTACATCCAAAATCTATAGGACTGGAATACACAGAGGCAAAAGTTACACGTCAGAAAACCCTGTTTAGAATACACGAGCAGATCTGGGCATCACACTTTAGGAAGGGTCTTGGAGGAGTATTGATCTTGGAGGAAGTACAACTTAGGCTTATAAGAATGATATCTGGACCTGAGGATTAAGTTATAAATTATGAAGAGAGATTATACAAATTAGGTGTTTTCTGTAGAATTTAGAAGTCTAAGGGGTAATCTGATCAAAGTCTTCAAGATAGCAACAGGAAAAGGCGGTGCAGATAACATTAAACTAATTTCACTGGTTGGAGATTCTAAAACCAGGGGGCAGAGTCTGAAAATTAGGGCTAGACTGTTCAGGAGAGACGATTGGAAGCATTTCTACACACAGAGGGTGGTAGAGGTTTGTAACTCTCTTCCACAAACAGCAGCTATGCTAGATCAGTTGTTAAAGAACAGAAGAAACAAAGAACAATATGGCACAGGAACAGACCCTTTGGCTGTTCAAGCTTGCATCATCACATTTTGCCCTTCCATACCACGACTGTCTTCACTGACAGGATCTGTATCCTTCTATTCCCTCCCTATTCATGTATTCATCCCAGTGTTTCTCGAATGCTGCTATTGTGTCTGCTTCCACCACCTTCTCGAGCAGTACATTCCAGGCACTCACCACCCTTTGTGTGAAAAGCCTGCCTCGCACATCTCTTTTAAACTCTCCCCTCCCTGCCGCACCTTGAACCTGTACCCCCCAGTAACTGACCCCTTCAGCCTGGGAAAAACCCTCATACTTTCCACTCTATCCTTGCCTTTACAACCTTATAACCTTCTATCAGGTTGCCCTTGAACCTCCTGCATTCCAAACCCATTGTATCCAACCTTCTTTCATAGATAAAATCCCCCAGACCAGGCAACATCCTGGTAAAACTTTTCTGCACCTTCTCCAAAGCATCCACATCCTTCTGGTAGTATGGTGACCAGAACTGTCTGCAATATTCCAGGTGTGGCCCAACTAAAGTTCTATAAAGCTGCAGCATAACTTGCCTAACCTTACACCAATGCCCCTTCCAATGAAGGTAAGTATGCCAAGGCCTTTTTTACTACTTTATCCACCTGTGCTGCCATTTTTAGTGATGTGTGAACCTGTATATTCAGATCCCTCTGCATTGTAATACTCTTCAGGGTTCTGCCATTCACTGTATAAGTTCCACCAGTACCTGATTTTCCAAAATGCATCACCTCACACTTGACTGGATTAAACTCCATCTGTCATTTTTCTGCCATAACCTCCAACTGATCCATATCCTGCTGTATCCTCTGACAATCCTTCTCACCGTTGTATCTTCTGATAATCCTCCACACTATCCTAACTAGTAGTTAATTTAAAATTAAGAGATAAGATAGATTTTTGTTAAGCAAAGGTATTGAGAGATATGGGTCAAAGGCATATGGGTTAGGCTACAAATCAGCCATGATCTCATTAAATGGCGGAACATGCTCAAGGGACTGAATGACCTATTCCTGTTCCTATATTCTACAGAAGCAAAGCAATCATGCCATTGCCTGGACAGGACGGACTCCCTTCATCCTAGTAGACTAAAACACGAACATGCTTAGCAAAGATATAGCGCTGGATTAATTGACATACCTGAATTTTGTGGTGGCATCTGTGACAACAGTATTGAACTCTGCTACTGGCACACCCCTTGCAGCTACTTGGGGAGCAAACAATGCTGCAGGATAAACGATTGACGAGGTCCCAACCTTGAAAAGAAAATGTAGAACATCTGGTTAAGCAAACTTCCCTGCACTGTATGAAACTGGGGCAAGACTAATTTGCTGTAGAAGATTTCATAAGACAAAATGAGTCACCGACTGAACGTGATGCCTGACTCAAGACTGAAACTCTGTAGCTTGGAATCAGACATCAACTCAGCAACATCTCATCAAAAACAGTGCCATGCCTCCAAAAAGATACAAGACTCAAACTCAGACATTTATGGTACAAAAGGTGGCCATTTGGTCCATCATGTAGATGCAGTCAACAAAGATCTAACTATATCAATACCATTTTCCAGATTTTTGAGGTGGCAAACAACTGCAGGTAGGCAGGACCAACAGGTAGTCACCAGGATCTTTTGTCCTGCTGAAGTGGTTGGTGGAAAAAAAGGTTTGAGAATAGCAAATGTAGTGCAAATTAGAAATAAAATACGCCATCTAATCTGCCAAAAACACAACACTAACATTGAGTCCTCTCTGTTGCACCAGTAGGTTTTATTTAAATCATTTCCTACATGAGCCATCTTTATAGCCAAAGTGAGATTGCCAAATTCAAGAAATACTGTCATCAATCCACATCGAGCAATGGTTGAAACCCTTCAAAACCATTTCATTTGGAATTTTTACAATTGTAATGAAAAAGTAAAGAATCTCAGTCAGGCTGGATTCAAATTCAGATCTTAACTGGTGGAAAGAGAAACAACAATTCCCCAATTAAACAGTTTCCAACTGTTTTCTTATTGGAATATCAGTGCTAAACATTAGACATAGAACCTTTGCTGGAAGTTTGGAGCAGAGTGGGTCTCACATGGGTTCTGAATAACACTTATCGGAGCGGAAATGTTAACTTTATTTCTCTCTCTACAAATACTGCCAGACCAGCCGAGTTTCTCTAGCACTTAGCATTTGACCACACGATATAGGGTATTTTGTGTACCAATGAAAACTTTGGTATTGCACAGGAACTTGTACTCTGATAGAGATAAAAATATTGCATTGAACATTTTGACCCTACAAGTTATAATTGACAAGTTTGTATGAATCCGATCAGTCCACAATGTTGGATGCATTATGTCACAAACAATGACAACTGAGAGAAGATAAGAAGGAAGAAGTTCAGCCATTATTGCACTACAAGCAGAGAAACCTTGTGGGGCAAATTGACCTATGCTTATTTCTTACGTTATCAATGTAAGCTAAACCAACCTCAGTGTGATACTTCTCCATTGCCTCCATGATTATTTATCTCAGGCTAGCCAGTGTAATCACCAATTGTGGCTTTTTTGTTTGTTTCAGAAAGCATTTCAGATGAGACTCTCCGTAAAAATTAATGTCAGCCTGAGTTGGATGGATAATCTGTGACTCCAGAAAATCAGCTAGTGGCAGATGTTTAAACAAGTGGGGAAGGGAAAACTTGCAGACTTGCAGCCACAGGAATTTGCAGCATTGATATTAATCCTTGGCTTGCTAATTAAACACTGGACTCGAAATGTTGCTGCCCAAACATAAAATGAGGACATGTGATACTATAACTGGCAACTTTGAAATTGGTAATACAAGTGGTTAATGGCTTCAGTTTTGTGACTATAATACTTGACTGTCCATTTTAAACTGGATTTCAAATGATGGAGTGTAACTTCTTGATACTGGTCAAGTTTCTTTCATCCCCTTCTAAAGGCATTCACTCCTTGTAGATTTTTCAGTCATTATTTTTGTCACGTGTGGTCAGTATTCATACGAGCTTTTGGTGTAAAATGTTTGCTGGCTACCTGCTTCAGGGCCAATACCATTTAGTAATTAGAATCCTCACTGTGAAGTACTGGGGTAAACGGCAGCATTGCTTTTGCTGCTCAATTAAGCTGTTAACCTTGCCCTTTAAGTTGGTTTCAGGGTCAGAGGGCAGAGCACTTAGACAGCAGCATGGATTTGTCAAGGCCAAGTCAAGTTTGTTTCAAAACGTTCACCTTGCTGAAGAGGTCACTATTGCAGGGTCCAAGAATATTAAAAACTTTCAGAAGGCATTTAATAACACTCCACACAAGATCATTAGGAAAAGTGGAAGCCCACGGAAATGAAGGCAACTTATTGCCATGGACAGGGATTTGTTTAGGAAGTAGTTAACAGGAAGAAAAATGCACATCTGCCCTCAACGGCAGAATGAAGTGCATGACGCCTCCTGAGAATTCGGTACATTGAGCAATATATTGCACCACATTCACCGGATAAATCTACTAAGCCTCCAGGGAAGTATACAAAATATACATCTTGGAAATAAAACTTAGAGACATTGTTTAGAACAGAAGATGAGGGCATTGAAATATCAGTGATATATGTAGCATGATCAGTTTGATTCATAGAATCGCTACAGTGTGGAAGCATGCCATTCGGCCTACCAAGTCCACACTGTCCCTTCGAAAAGAATCTCACGCAGACGCACACCCCTACCCTGTCCTTGTAACCCTCCATTACCCTTGCTAATCCACCTAACCTGCAAATCCCTGGACACTAGGGAAATTTAACATGGCCAATCCACCTAACCTGCATATCTTTGAACTAGGGGGGAAACCTGAGCACTTGATGAAAACCCACACAGACACGGGGAGAATGTGCAAACTCGACACAAACAGTCCCCCAAAGGTGGAATTGAACCAGAGTCCCTGGTACTATTTTGTTGCAGTGCTAACCACTGAGCCATTGTGCTGCTAAAGAATTATATTTTGCACTTTGCATCTTAGGTTCTGGGTGAGATAAAAAAAATGAGGTTTCTGCTACTGCATATGTAAGATATTTAAATTTCCTTTCCTGTTCAATAGTTAGCCAGTCAGAGAAATAAAGCTTTATTTAAAGTTATTTCATCAGATAGTATAATTGCATAATTTCATGTTATGTTTGTTTGTCATTGAGTTTTGCTTTTAAAACAAGCACTGCAAGAATTGGCACAAATATTCATTTCTAGGATAAGCCAGCTACATGTTGTGCCACTGAAAAGTACAATAGACACTGACCATCGTGTGTTGATACTGGATAAAGTGAGATTCTCCATAAGGAAGAAACATCAGGGAATTTAATTGGATTTCCATAAACAGGCAGTTTGAAACACAAGCATTTCAATAAAGGGCATTTTTGAAAGGCCAAGTTATGTTACAGTCCCTTTTAGTAAAAGATGGAAGGAAAAGTCTGATCCTACAGTATTTAAACTTTTTAGGTAACTGCAAATTAGAAATGCAAACAATAAATTAGTGTAAAAGGGTTAGTTAAATTCCTTGAATAAATGTTTGTAGGCATTGAAAGTGGCTCAATGCATCATGAGGGAAGATGAAGCAATAAATGTTGTAAACAATATCTTTAAAGGATGACTAGCACAGGAGGGGGGGGTCAAAGGAAGGTTGTAGAAGGAGAGGTAAGGACTGGGGAGAGACAAGCAATTGAAGCTTAAGCGCAGACGTAGATAGTTTGAACAAATATTTATATCCAAAGATCAAGAGAAGAATGTCATTGACCTCTCCTCTGATCACAGCCATAATTAAAAAAGCAACTAGGCCCCACATGAAAGCCAGATTTGGAGCAGTGTCTGGTGTCTCCTACATGTATATTACAAGAGCTCCAGATAAACATTGCTTGTACTCCTGAACACAAGACCCCTTTTTGACATGCTACCAGTTTATTGGGTCAAACATAAGCCATTTGCTCTTGCACTTGTTGATGGACGTTAGTACAAGAAAACATGGACTCAACGTTCTAATTGAGTGTGGATCACATTAAGAAAACAATAGCTTAAGAAGCTATATACTTACTATAAGACAAAGGTCACAGATCTCAAGCTCCTTGTTCACTTCCATCAGGATATCAGAATCTAAAGTCTCTCCAAACCACACCACATGTGGACGAAGTAGACCATTACAACCAAATTCTTCACACCTTAAGGAATAATACAAAAAAATTAAACTCTTCAACCCAACAATTCTTTAGCGTTATATAGTAGTTCACCTCTTCAGATCTGGACCAACAAAGATTAGACAAAAAAAATCCCTACTTACATTTGCAGGAGTTTGCCGGTTGGATTTGCCTTCATAGCAGAAACAGTCTAGTAAGCCGTAGCAATGGCTATGGGTGGGGGTACAGGAGGGTTTGTGTGTCAGAGAGCGTGAACAAAATGTCAGAGTGTTTGGCGCGGATGCTCAGTGGTGATGCGTTGGCTTTATGGTCAGTAAGAAGTTAGAGATTTTAATCTTCCTAACATATTCTGACCAACTACTAAGTCAGTTGGAACCTTATGAAATCTCTGAAGCTAACACAGAGTTGGACATATTTATAGGGAGTTCCAGTCTGGTCAGTGCATTAGAACTTCCGTAAGGTCCCAATATATATCTTTCAGGGTATGCCTGGTCTCCGACTATCCAATTCTAGAAGATCCGGGCCATAGTTCTATTTTGCTCCACTTGTAGGGAAGAACTATTCCGCACTCTCAACAGATTGTTCGCATCAACTTCCAGAAGACCCTGGTAATCACTGCCACAAATTAACAGATGGAAACCCCGAAAGGGGAGAGCAGAATAGGGACAGAACTCCTGGCCAATCCTTTCGTGACATCCTACTGCGTCACGACAGAAGTCCAGCCTTTAGAAACAACTACATGAAACTACTTTCTCCTTCTACAGTAGCACTATGTTCCACTGATCCATCTGTAACATGAGGTTGCATTTGTACAGAAAAATAAATTAACATAAGAACATTTTGAGTCAAGGAAAAGCTTTATATTTGTGTTTAATGCTTCATGTGCATAATTGTATATTCTTAGTTTATTTAATCTGCTGGGAAAGGTTAAATGATCTTCAACAGCACTCACTATCTATATAGCACTCTGTAGGTGGTAGAGAAGGTACAAAGTTAAGGAAAAGAATAACAAAGACTGTCAAGAAGGCAAGAGTGATGAAAACAGTGAGTCTTCAGTAAATATTTGAAGATGGGAACATGGTACAGAAATTTCCTGAGGAAGGGACTGAACCCATTGAAGGATGGTTACTTTTATGGTGTGGAAAGCCCAATTAGGCTGTGGTTTGTGGACTAAAACATGCAGAGAAATAGAGTGTATGCTATATCACAACTTGTTAACTTGAGTCAATTTACTGTTTCTCAAAGATAACTCTTCCTTGCCTTAATTTTTATCCTCCCTAGATCATGTACCTTTTGCCAGCAAACTAGCCAAGCAATTGATACACAGGCCTCTGTCAATTCCATTCTCCAGGTATGCAAAAGCAACATATGCTTTGCCTTCCTTGCAGAATAAACAGATGTTATAATCTTGCTACACAGCAAAGTGAACTATGGCAGTGCTCCAGCAGGATATTGAAAACATTAGATCAAGTTTAAACCAGAAATTTCAATGCAATTCATTTTGAAACGTTCTGAAGTATGACAAGATGGCATAGAAATTCAAGTTGTTCTATGCCAATTCTAAATATGATGCAGAAAAGCAGGGAAACCATTTGAGGTGGTTGGATTTTCTTGTCAATTAGTTTGATGAATTCTTCCCTGGAGGAACAGTATTTGCAATAACTTAATAGCTTGGTGTTTGTTTTGTATAAAAGCAGTTAATACACAGGTACACCAAGTGATTAGGAATGCAAACGGAATGTTGCCATTTACTACAAGGGAAATAAATGAGTAAAAAAAGTAGTAAGTATTGCTACAGCTATATAGGGCCTTAATGAGATCACATCTGGAGTATGGTGTGTCCAGTTTTTTTTCTAAATAACGTCACTGCACTAGAAAGAGTTCAGAAAAGATTCACTTAACTGATTCCTGGGATACAGAGATTAGTTTATGAGGAATGGTTGAGCAGATTGGGCCTATACACATTGGAATTCAGAAGTGATTTTTTTTTGAAACACAAGATCCTGAGAGCATTGACAGGGTAGATGTTGAGAACATTTCTAGTATCTAGAACTATGAACATAATTTAAAAATTAGTGATCGCCCATTTAAGACTAAGGAAATAATTCTTCTCAGTGGGGTTGAAGTCTGTAGAATTCTCTTCCACAGTAAAGAGTGGAGCCTAAGTCATTGAACATATTTAAGGTGAGGCAGATAGATTGTTGATGACAGGGGTATCAAAGGTTTTGTGGGGAAGAGAGGAAAGTGGAGTTAAAGTCAAGATCAGATCAAGAGTCATCTAATCAAGTGACAAAGTCTGCTTGAGGAGCCCAATGACCTACTCCTGTTTTAATTCTTCTGTTGCATACAGTTAGATTGTGAATAGCAATGGGTCCTCTGATCAACATGTCAAGATACAAATGTATTTACCTGGGAAGATCTTCAACTGGAATTTTGGCATCTTCTGTGTCAGGATCTGGCGCACTAGAAATAAATGAGACAAATGTAAATACACATATTACAGCAACATTTTCAGTATCCTTCAAATACCGTACCACACAGAATTTTAATGCACATGTGCCAAATTTACATCTCATCTTTGCTTCCTGTAAATAGGTTTGACTCAGATTTCCAAAGAAATTATTTGTTGATCTTTATTTCACCTCACAAAAGTGAGATCACTAATTCATTATTCAGGACAGTGCTGGCATTCTCTTTTTAAAAAATCATGAATTGGACACAACATGCTCAAGATTGGAAAAGGATTTCCAGTACTTGAGCTTGTATTAATCTTTTATCTCTTCAGTTATGCTAGCAAAAAGTGGCATTCCAACCCTGAAGGAAGGCAAAGAGACCTTGAGGTGCAAGTTGATAGTTCCTTGCAAGTGGAGTCTCAGGTACGTAAGATAGTGAAGAAGACATTGAAGTAGCTTTCCTTTATTGGTCAGAGTATTGAGTATAGGAGTTGGGAAGTCATATTGTGGCTGTACGGGACATTGGTTAGGCCACGTTTGGAATAGTGTGTGCAATTTTGGTCTCCCTCCTACAGGAAAGATGTTGTCAAACTTGAAAGGGTTAAGAAAGGATTTACAAGGATGTTGCCAGGGTTGAAGGGTTTAATTACATGGAGAGGGTGAAAAGGCTGGGGCTGTTTTCCCTGAAGCTTTGGAGGCTTATAGAGGTTTTTGCAAGGTTTGTGAAGGTTTGTAGCTCAGGTTGAGGTTTAGGGTGTAGGTTTGCTCGCTGAGATCCGTGTGTAGGGCTACGAGGGAGAGAGGGTCGTGTCTTTTTGTGGCTAGCTGGTGTTCGTGGAATTCCTAGAGGCCTGGCACTCCAACCACAATATCATAAACAAACACATAGATCTAGATGCCATCTATCAACCCCTCAGAAAACAAACAGGAAATGACATCACCACAAACCCCAGGAACCCCATCCAGGAGAAAGATATAAATAGAAAGCAGGAGACAACAGCTTTGCTTCACTTGGAGGTCACCTCTGATGATGTTATCTAGCCAGGTAATGAAATGTCTGGATATCAAACCTACAGCTGAGTGAGCAAACCTACACCCTAAGCTTATAGAGGTTTATAAAATCATAAGGGGCATGGATAGTGTAAATCGACAAATTGTTTCCCTAGGTTGGGGAAGGGGGTTGGGGTCCAGAATTATAGGGCATAGGGTACTGCGCTGTATTCTTCTATTTAAATGTGACCAAAGGGGCAATGATTTCAAGCAAAAGGGTGGTGCGTGTATGGAATGATCTGCCAGAGGAAGTGATGGAAGCTGGTACAATTACAACATTTAAAAGGCATCTGGATGAGTACATGAATAAGAGGTGCTGGCAAATGGGACTAGATTAATTTAGGATATATGGTCGAGTTGGACCAACGGGTCTGTTTCTGTGCTGTACATTTCTATGACTCTAACTCTATGACTGCAATTTGGGTTCCTAAGCTGCACTATGTTCAGCAGCTTCACAGAATTATCACAAGCATCTCAAAATTAATTCAATTAAGTCATTACCCTTTTCCGGCTAAAGCTGGACAAATCGGACTCCTGTAATTCTCTGCTACATGTTTACAGTTTGTGCAGCGTGTTTTGAATAAACTGCCTAAAGGAACAAAATTAAATCTGTAAAACATCAAAAAAATTAAAGCATCAACTTAGAATTCTAGCAAAAAATTGAGACAACAGATTTAAAATCTGCTCCAAGTTAATGTTAGTTTTTTTGTCTCTTCCAATGAAACAGAATTGCAGTCAACGTAAATATCACAAGTCAGTTTACAGTGACTTAAGTCAGTACAACTACTAACAAGTGGGTTGATCCTCTTTCATAAGTTATTGCTCAATATCAACAGAAGCCTGTTGGAAGTAATCTGTTTCCTTGACACCAAGTAATTTCTCATTCTGGAATTTTTTTGGATTATAAAATGATGCATTATACAAACATAACTTTTGAGTTACATTTACCATTTTCAATCTGTAATTGATACTTTCTTTGCTGGTTTCAACCCAGTTTCCAAAAATACTGAATGTAGGCATTAAAAGTGCATAATCTTTGCTGAACCTGTGCCCTTTCACTTTATTGCAGCAGAGTCAATTGGCGATTTGCAATGGGTCTGCTTGAGGGATAACTCTGTATTAGTTAAGAGACTGAATAACAGACAGATCTCTTAGGGAAAGGTTGAAGTTCCAACGTTGAACTTTTATACAGGAGAAATTGAGGACTGCAGATGCTGGAGATCAGAGTCAAAAAGTGTGGCACTGGAAAAGCACAGCCAGTCAGGCAGTATCCAAGAAGCAGGAGAGTCGACGTTTCAAGTATAAGCTCTTCATCACATTCCTGAAGAAGAGCTTATGCTCGAAACGTTGACTTTCCTGAACTGTTATATAGCATACCCTAAAAATTATTATTTTCCGTGTGCAAGAAATTAGTTAAATTGCGGTTATTCCATTAATGGGTCGGTTTGTGTGAGCGTGGTATATATGCACAGGATGAAAGTATGAAGAATTTGGCCAATTTCTAATAATTTATCTACATAGGATAAATAGTTCGGATATCACTTCCTTTGCACAATCTTTAAATCCTATTGGAAAGTTTATGGTCACGCTTTTCAGTCACTGTTTTTCATTATATGACTAAGATAACAATTCCATGTTATGATATCAACTGCCAAACGTAGTTGAATATTCTGTCACTAGAAATGTCTGTGCATCACATTTCAGAAATCTTTCAATATAACTCTGCTGTTGTATCCCTGTACTTTTAAAGAGAATTGACGACTACAGGCAAGATGTTGTAGCATACATTTCAATAACACTATTCTCTGCTGTACAAAATATACCACAGATTTGCTAGCATTAAGAAAACACGAAATGACATGTCTGAAAGTAACCTTGCTTCAGAAGGCAAACAGAGAGAGCAGTACCACTGCAGATTGATGCATTCCAGAAGTCACTGGAGGGGTGTATCATATGACCAGTACAATAAATTGAAATCTTTTAAAACTTGAGTTCAGATCAATGGTTTGAAGTATTAGTTGACATTGATATGGAAATTTCAGCTGTCCATCTAGATAGCTGATTTTTTTGAATGCTAGATTTAAAGCTCCTTAATCAATTAAATTTAAAAGTAGGAAATAAGTGAACAATGAAAAGCAATAAGTGTGAATGAGAGTCAAATTACAGAGTCAGACAGAATGTACAAAGGTTTTTGAGGGGGAGAAGTTTAAGAGAAGGATGATGAAAGAGAGCCAGAGTTGGGGATGAAATACTGCCTCAGTCATTGTTTTCTTTCATTTAACTTATTGCTGATTTTACAAAATATTTTAATGCATTTGTTATACCAGTGACCTTAAAAATAAGAGGTGTGATGATGAAAATAGAAAGAAAAAATGAAAAACTGGAACAAAAATATAAAAGGAGGATAAGTTAAAAGAAAGACTTTTAATTTGAAACTTTTAAGAGTGCAAAAGATAAATGAGATGAATAAGATTGAAACAGACCAGAAAGACTGTGCAGCAAGTCAGGATACAGTATGTGGGAAACAAACTGGGAAGTGTGTGCATCAATTTGGCACGACTGCAAAGCAGACTAGAAGGAGTGTGCAGCAAATCAGTATCACTGTGAAGTAGAAACAAAGTGAGACAACAGCTTCATAGGGCAGGAGAAAGATCTGAATCAGCAGCAGCTTCTCAGTCAACAGGAAAGCACACATCAGCACTGTTGCAAAGAGTACAGCAGACCTACATGAGAAGGGCAATGACAGCAGGAGATAAAAACAGGCAGCACAGAGCCTCTTCAACTTGTTTATTCAAGAACCAGTGTAATATCACAAGAAAAAAATAAATAATTGGTGGATACTTCTTATGTCTTTTGATCAGCCAATTGGTTTAAATCAGGCAATGTAATTACAGTTAAGAAATTCATGTTGAAATTAATTAATAGTATAGAAATGCTGGGCAGACGATGTATTGCAGTTGTAGTACATGGAGCTGATGAGCAATCCACTGTGGTCACATCTGCAGCAAATGTTGGCTGCTTGAGAAACTGGCTTAGAGTTGATAAGAGGCAGCCTGAGCTGTGGACAGTGCAACACAGGGCAGAGAGCGAGCGAGCACAAGAGAGATAGACACTTGGACACTGTTTCAGAAGACAGGCACACCCCTTAGATTCACTACATTTAATTTGATCTGTGGTCAGGGACAGGAAGGTGTGGCTGAAAGTTAAGCAAATATGGGGGTATACAATCTAACTTTGGAGGAGCTTCAGTCAGTCCCTTTATCCAATAGGCACAAGTTTTTTTTCCCTAGTATGGACAAGAGCACAGACTGCAGGGAGAATGAGTGGACTGCCACAGCACTGTGATCCAGAGCACTATTCAAGTGAGGGTTTTTTTTGGGGAAAATAAATATAGTGGTACTATTCAGTGAATATATACTGCTCTCTGCATTAAAGGGAGTAGCCCAAAGGCTGAGTTACTTACACGGTGCCATGTTTCAGGACATCTCTTGTGCACTGGAAAGGAACTTGGACTGGGAGAGGAAGAATTCAGTTGTATTAGTGCACAAAGATACCAACAAAATAGGAGTAGGAAAGAGATCCTTTTGAGGCATTATGCAGAGCTTGGAGCTAAAACAGATTCACAAAAGAAATAACTCCAGATCACTAGTGAGCTACATTTAAATATGTAAAGATGATTAGAGGACTAAATGTGACTCAAAGATTAGTGTGGGAGAAATGAGTTCTGATTCATGGGGCACTGGCACCAGTACTGGAGAAAGAGAAATATTCCATTGCAACAGTCCTCATCTGAACTATGTTGGGACCAGTGTTCTGGCAGATTGTATAACTCCGGTTATAGATTGGGTGTTAAACTAATGGTGAGAAGGGGTCAATTCAAGAGAAAGGTTAAAGAGAAAATGAAAAAGAAAGAGAGGAGAGGTGTAGGCTAGTGGAGATGTGCATGATATTCAGTGTCACAGGAAGGGATAGAAAATATACACAGAAAAGTGTAGCAGAAATTAGAACCATGGCAAGAGATGTGGTAAAAAGTCAAAACTTAAGGATGTTTATCTGATTACACATAGCAATTTGCAATAAGATACATGAGTTGACTGCACAAATATAAATACATGAAAGTGACTTGAAAGCTAGTACGGAGACATGGTTACAGGATAACCAAGGCTAGTAACTCAATAACTTTACTGACAAACCTATGGGATAGGTTTGTCAGTAAAGGACTTTATCAGTTTGGTGGAAAGAGTGATATAGGTGCAATAGATCATGTTATGGAATCAGTTTGGATGGAAATAAGGAATGGCAAGTGAAAGGCATCATGGATGGGAGTCATCTATAGGCTGAAGGGTTGCCTCACTGTAGGACAAAGAATTAAAAGATGTTAAGAGGTGCATTGGACAAATTGTCACAGGTGATTTTAATCTACATATTGACTGGACAAATCAGTTGGGCAAGTATGACGTAAAGCCATTTTTTTTAAAGGAGTACATTAAGGATTGCTTCGTAGAACAGTATGTTGCAGATCCTTTAAGAGAAATTGCTGGAGAAACTGAGCAAGTCTACAGCATCTGTGAAGAGAAAACAGCGTTAATATTTTGAGTTTGGTGACCCTTCTTCTGAACTCTGCTTTATTTTCATTTTGTAGAACCTACCTGGGAACAGATTATTTTAAATTTAGTAATGTTTAGTGAGGTAGGATGAATAAGATCTCATAGGTAAGGATGCTGCAGGGAAAAATCACAACATAATAGAATTTAAAATTCAGTTTAAGAAAGAACAATTCAAGTTTCAAACCAATGTCATCATCTTAAATGAGGGCAATGACAGAGGTATGAAAATGTGTTTCCAATGAGCTGGGAAAATAAACTAAAGAGGAAGTGGCAGATATTTAAACAGGTATTTCAAAAAGCTCACCAAATTTTATTCCTGTCAAAGAGAAGAACCTGATGAGCAGGATAAGCCACCTGAGGTCAAAGATGGTCAAGGAAATGTTCAATTAAAAATGAAGGCATATAAAATGGTAAAAGCTAATGGTAGACCAGATAATTGGGCATCTGTTTGGAACCAGATGACTAAAAATCAAAAGAGGAGGAGAAAATTGATTACGACAGTAAATTGGCATGAAATATAAAAGCAAACAGAAACAGTCTCTAAAGGTATAAGAAAAGAAAGAGTAGCCAAAGTAAGTGTGAAAAAGGATGCAACTGGGGAATTGATAAGGGACATCAGGGAAACAGTAGATAACTTAAACCAATGTTTTACATTGGTCTTTATGATGGAGGACACTCTAAGCATCCTAAAGTTAACAGCTAAACAGGGTGGTAAATGGAGGAAAGAATTTATAACAGTTCCAATCATGAGGAACAAAGTACCTAACGGGACTAAAAATAGATAAATTACCAGGACCCGATGGCCTACATCCCAATATTTTAAAGTTGTTACACACACAGTGGAGACATTGGTCCAAATATTCAGAAAGTACTAATATGATGCCCCTGTTCAAGATGAGAGAGAGTAATGAAAGCAGGAAACTATAGGCTAGTTAGCATAACAATTTATTATTGGGAAAAGGCTAGAATCTACTATTAAAGAAAAAAATAGCAAGGCATTCAAAATTAATGCAATCAAATTCCTTCCTAAGGGCATTATGGGTGTACCTACTGTACTTGGACTGCAGCGGTTCATGAAGGTAGCTCACCACCACTTTCTCAAAGGCAACTCGGGACAGACAATAAATGCTAGCCCAGCCAGACACACCCACTTCCTACAATTGAATAAAGAACTAGTGTTGTGTATTTGGATTTTTTAGAAGGCTTTAAATAAGTAACACATAAAAGGTTAATGCAAAAGAAAGGAGCTCGCACTATTAGTATTAGGATGGTTTGAGGATTGGTTAACACAGAAAAGAGTCAGAATTAATGGGTCTTTTTCAGGATAGAAAGACTAATGGAGTGTCACAAGTGTCAGTCCTAGGCTTTCAATTATTTACAATCTATATTAATGATTTGGAGGAGAGGGGCAGAGCATAATGTATCCAAATTTGCTAATGATATAAAGATAGGTGGGAGGGTTTGTTGTGGATGAAAACATAAGAAACCGGCAAGGAGATACAGATGAGTGAGTGAGCAAGCAAAAATGGGGTTTAATGGTGGAAAATGTGAGGTCTCACACTTTTGGTCAGAAGTATCACAATGTGCTCTTATTTCAATGGAGAGAGAGTCCAAAAAGGTGCAGACAGAGGGATCAGAGTGTTCATGGACATGAAATCAAAGAAGTTAGTGTAAAGTGCAGCAAGTAATTAAGGCAGCAAATAGAATTTTGTCCTTTTTTGCTGGGGCTCTGGAGTTTGAAAACAAGGAAGTCTTGTTACAACTGTACAGGGTGTTGGTGAGACTGCATTTGGAGTCTTTGCACTTTTGGTTTCCCATCATTTCAAGAAGAATATACTGGCGTTGGAAGCTGTCAAAAGGAGATTCCTAGACTTAGTCCTGGAATGAAAGGATTTACATCTTTATTTGTTAGAAAGTCTAGAAGAACAGAGTGGTGATCCTATTGAAATATATAGGATTCTGAGGGGGTTTGACAGGGTAGGTGTTAAGAAGATGTTTCCACTAGTGGGGGACTCAAATAGGGAACATAGTAACAAAAAGGAGACACGCGTTAAAACTTGAGATGCAAAGGAATTTCTTCTTAGAGATGGTAGTAAGTATCCGGAATTCACTACCCGAGAGTTGTGGATGCTAGGTTACTGAAAATACTTAAAAGAAGAGCTGGATAGATTTTCCAAACATGAGGAACGTGATGGCTATGCTGAGCTGGCACAAAAGACATGTTGAGGCCTGGGATAGATCCACAATAATCTTGTCGAATGGTGGGGCCAAATCCTGTTCCTGTTTCTTAAGTTAAAAATTTAAATTAGACACTATACAATTATTTCAATGTTGAAATACATCCTCAAGAAAGAAAGGTATTCATAAGTTCTACATAAACAGTAGGAGGCTCCATCCTGTACTGACAATAGTCCAATCTTGAAGATTCACAGCAGTGAGACTATTAACAGTATGGAGATCTGCAACAGCATTAAAATGTTGTGATCTCACTTGCACTGAAAATCAAAGTTGTGCCCTCTGGTGGAACACCTACTGATGCTTCCACTTGGTCAGTATCTTACGGGTCAGGGACCTGTCATTTGAGAATCTGAACTGATTATCCTGAATTTACACTTATTTTAGTACAGCCAGTAGCAGGTGTAGAGTCTGCTAAAGAGCACGGCTATTTGAGCCCAAACCAACATGAACATTGAAACACTAACTCCCCAGCTTCCCTCCTAAGCTCAGCATCCCTGACTCAATCCCAACTTTTGTATTCTGCAAATAACTTATTTATTTAAACCATGCCGTCCAAAAAATCACCAATATGATTATTTGAATTGGGTAAATGTTAAGTCAAACCAAGAAAAGAACAATACAAAATGAATACAATCCAACTAAATAAGTTTTATTTGCTTTTAAATAATTTTCATGCTGAATGCATTGTTGCATGAAGGGAATTGTTGAAATTAATTACTTAACACGTTGAATTATATAGATAAGCTGCAGAACTGGGCAGAAAGGTGGCAAATGGAGTTCAATGTAGGTAAGTGGGAGGTGATTCACTTTGGTAAGAGTAACAAAAAGATGGGGTACTGGGCTAATGGTCGGATACTTGGTAGTGTGGATGAGCAGAGAGATCTTGGTGTCCATGTACACAGATCTTTGAAAGTTGCCACCCAGGTAAATAGTGCGGTGAAGAAGGCATATGCCGTACTGGCTTTTATTGGTAGAGGAATGGAGTTC
>NC_057738.1:3615089-3633332 GCF_004010195.1 Chiloscyllium plagiosum | reverse complement strand
AGGATGATTAGGGGTTTAGATAGGGTTGACAGTGAGAATCTTTTTCCACGTATGGAGTCAGCTATTACAAGGGGGCATAGCTTTAAATTAAGGGGAGGTAGGTATAGGACAGATGTTAGGGGTAGGTTCTTTACTCAGCGAGTCGTGAGTTCATGGAATGCCCTGCCAGTAGCAGTGGTGGACTCTCCCTCATTATGGGCATTTAAGCGGGCATTGAATAGGCATATGGAGGATAGTGGGCTAGTGTAGGTTAGGTGGGCTTGGATCGGCGCAACGTCGAGGGCCGAAGGGCCTGGACTGCACTGTATTCTTCCATGTTCTATGTAATTGTTAAAGCAGTTCTGCCTTTTTAAAATGTGGGATAGAACAAAGAACAAAGAAAATTTACAGCCCAGGAACAGGCCCTTCGGCCCTCCAAGACGATCCAAATCCATTGTCTAAACCTGTCGCAAAACTCCTAAGCATCTGTATTCCTCTGCTCCCCACCTACTCATGCATCTGTCCAGGCGCACCTTAAATGAATCTATCGTGCCTGCCTCTACCACCTCTGCTAGCAACACATTCCAGGTACCTACCACCCTCTGTGTGAAGTATTTGCCACGTGTATCCCTCTTAAACTTTTCACCTCTCACCTTGAAAGCGTGACCTCTCGTTATTGAATCCTTCACCCTGGGAAAAACCTGATCTCCATCTACCCTTTCTATACCCTTCAAGATTTTGTAGACCTTAATCAGGTCCCCCCCCTCAATCTCCTTTTTTCTAATGAAAACAATCCTAACCTACTCAACCTCTCTTCATAGCTAGCATCTTCCATGCCAGGCAACATCCTCGTAAACCTTCTCTGCACCCTCTCCAAATCGTCCATATCCTTTTGGCAATGTGGTGACCAGAACTGTACACAGTATTCTAAATGTGGCCGAACCAATGTCTCGTACAATTTTATACATGGCCTGCCAGCTCTTATACTCAATACCCTGTCCGATGAAGGCAAGCATACCATATATGCCTTCTTGACCACTCTACCCACCTGTGCAGCAACCTTCAGGGTACAATGGACCTGAACTCCTCGATATCTCTGCTCATCAACCTTTCCCAAGACTCTTATGTTTACTGTATAATTCGCTCTAGAAATAGACTACCCAAAATGCATCACTTCACATTTGCCTGGATTGAACTCCATCTGCCACTTCTCCGCCCAACTCCCCAGTCTATCTATATTCTCTTGTATTTTTTGACAGTCCCCTATGCTTTCTGCTACTCCACAAATCTTCATGTCATCTGCAAACTTGCTGACCATACCAACAGTGCCCTCTTCCAGATCACTTATGTATACCACAAACAACAGTGGCTCCAGCACTGATCCCTGTGGAACACCACTGGTCACCTTTCTCCAGGTGAGAAAACTCCCTTCAACTACTACTACTCTATCTCCTGTTGCTCAACCAGTCCTTTATCCACCTAGGTAGAACACCCTGCACACCATGTGATCTCACTTTCTACATTAGTTTACCATGGGGAACCTTATCAAATGCCTTACTAAAGTCCATGTAAATGACATCTACAGCCCTTCCTTCATCTATCAACTTGGTCACTTCCTCAAAGAACTCTATTAAGTTGGTAAGGCACGATGTCCCTCACACAAAACCATGTTGCCTATCACTGATAAGCCCATTCGTTTCCAAATATAAATAGATTTTATCCCTCAGTACCTTCTCCAGCAACTTTCCCACCACTGATGTCAGGCTCACTGATCTGCAGTTACCCGGAATATCCTTATTACCTTTCTTGTATGGGGTCAACATGAGCAACCCTCCAGTCCCAGTCCTCTGCACCTCACCTGTGTTTAAGGATGCTACAAAGATATCTGTCAGGGCCCCAGCTATTTCCTCTCTCATCTCCCTCAGCAACCTGGGATAGATGCCATCCGGTCCTGGGGATTTGCCCACCCCTAGCCTACCCAACACATCTTCCCTACTTATGTCAACGTGATCCAGAGTAATCAAACTTCTATCTTTAATCTCAATATTCATCATGTTCCTCTCTTCAGTGAACACTGATGCAAAGTAATCATTAGAATCTCACCCATTTCTTCAGGTTCAACACACAGCCTTCCTTCCTTATCCTTTAATGGACCAATCCTTTCTCTAGTTACCCGCTTGCTTCTTATAAAAGAATAAAAGGCTTTGGGATTCTCCTTAATTCCGCTCGCTAAAGCTATTTCATGACCCCTTTCATCCCGCTTGATTACTCGTTTAAGACTGGTCCTACTCTCCCGATATTCCTCCAGGGCCCGTTCTGTTCTTAGCTGCCTGGACCTTGTGTACGCTTCTCTGTCTCACCACATTTCCTTGCTGTACAACTCGAACGCTATTTGGCTATAACATTTCATCATCTTATTTTAGATGACCATAGAGATCACTTCATTAGTTATGTCAATGGCCAAAAATATTCAGTTACACAAATTTTCACTGTTTTAACATCACAGAATAAATATATGGTCTAGATATACAGATGACTAAATTATACTATATAGATTGAGCATGAAAGTTACTTTGTATAATTTTATAACCATTCCAGAAGTGTTAAATATGTTTCATAGCTTCCAGTGTTGAAAAGCCTTAATTATTTAAAAATATTAAAGATAATTTTTAAAATTCTGTCATTGAGCTAAACACAAAGCATGAAGTACTGCTCTTTAGTGTGACTTCCAGCACTCCATGCTGGAAGGCCATGTTTCTTGTTCCAGTGGTTGACCCTGCTGCAGGAAGAGAATGTTTTCCCTTGCAAACTGTAATCCAGGTAAAATGGGCAGTCAGCAATATTAGTCACAGTTTTGCTGCTGACAGAAAGATACAAATAATCATGTTTCGATGATTGCTTGCTACCACTTACTAAATCAGTCAGAGAAGGAAAGGATGGCATAAGTCAGAGGGTAACAACTTATAGTTAGAGAATGATGGAAGAAAAAAAAAGGCCAGAATAAGACATATAACCGGGCTAAAGAGGAGGAGATAGTAAGAGAAGCATAGAAAGAGGATTTGAAGAAAAAATACAAAGTGTGGCAAACACAAGAGCAATGGAGTAAAAGAGGGAACAACAGGTGGCTGTGATTTTTATTCATTTGCCTTTAATATATAAATAAATTAAAAACAACAACAATATTCAATCTGTAATGCAATCAAATTGGCAATTGAGGCTAGTAGACCTAATTGAAACATAATTGAGAAAACTACTCCAGTACATTATCTATTAAGATGCCTAAACAAAACTCAGATTTATTGTGGACACTAATTAACTGGCTTTGTCGTCATCTTATTAGTAATGCAATTTATTTTTGCCAATACAGATACTAAGATGAATAGAAATGACTACAAATCAAGATTTTCAGATTACAACGCAATCACATACCATGAATTTCATATATAGCTTTTGATCCTGCTCTTTTATGAAGTTCATCAATGTTCTGAGTGATGACCACAACCTTTCTGCCTTGCTTGCTCAGTCTAGCCTCACATTCAGCAATAGCAATGTGTGCAGCATTTGGGCTTTTACTCAACATCAGCTCACGGCGGTAGTGATAGAATTCCCATACTCTAGAAGGATTTCTTGCAAAAGCCTCCGGGGTAGCCAAGTCCTGTTAATAGACAAGTACACATGCAAAACACTTTTCTAAAAATAAGTATCAAGCTATCTGAGCTGGTACCCACACGTAGCTCTGAAAAGACCAGGCACCTTGATTCTACTTGGTTTGTTCGGATTGTGATTGGTGGACCTGAAGATTAGATGTGTGATGTTTAGCACTGCTTTTTCATTGACTAATAAATTCTAAATCAGAAATTATTAGTTGCAGCAACTTGATACAAATTAAAATCAATAGGAAGATGGAATTTACAGTGAAGTAGCAGTCTGTTTGATTCAACTATTCCAAGCTAATTTTAAAATTCCCAGGTGGCCCTGAAGTTGCAAGATATTAGATTAGATTAGATTAGATTACTTACAGTGTGGAAACAGGCCCTTCGGCCCAACAAGTCCACACCGACCCGCCGACAAGCTAATTTTAAAATTCCCAGGTGGCCCTGAAGTTGCAAGATATGCAGCAAAATGGTCCCTGAAGACAAAGCTGGACACAACAGCCATATACAAAAATACTTATGTGCACATTTAAACTCTTATTCAAAAGTAATTTACAAGTTATTTGCAAACATGCTTTACTATCATACAAATAAACAAGCAATTTACACAGCTGTAAAATTAGTATTAACAGTACTATTAAACTTCGCTACTTCAACTGATTTCACTTAGTTGGAATCTTACATCGAGTAGGCAATCTGTTCCATCAGAAGTTTGCCAAGGAAACAGGATTGAAAATTATCCTCCATATTTGTCCAAAACAACAACATGAGAAATGAAGATTAAATTATATATTGGACTTTATAATACTTTACTGCATAATAAGGCTACCACATGAATGTTTTAGACAACAGACTTTTGTGGTCGACAGGCAACAGGGATTAGTGCTGGAGCACAAAACCTCTCCACTTTTATTTCCCCAGAAATAAAAGATGTACAAAAACTTATTTTTAATACTGTATACTTCAAGACTTGTCAGGCTCTGCTTGATTGTAAATTCATCACAGTTGGGTGAGGCTCACAATTTACTGAAAAATTTGGCACAAATTGTTTTGTGTAGACAAACCAGGTACTGAGCCAGGGTTCCCTAAATCAGTTGTGTAACATGCCATAGAAATGTCACAGTATCATCCCAGCCCTGAGTTGAGAACCAAATCCAAGAGGTGCAAGTAATGTCTCAAATTGTGAAATTCAATTTGCATAGCAGTGTTATCAGATTTAACCCATCTGCTTCACTAACATCTTTCAGGGAAGAAAAATTTACCATCCTTATCCAGCTTGACTGCAGACCCAAAGCAAGATGGCTGACTCTTAACTACCATCTGGGGAACAAATGCTTGCCTCGCCAGAGATGTCCACATCTCATGAACAATTTTTTTAAAATGTTGTAAAGGTCTTGGTTTTGAGAGTAAAGTCTCTAGGGAAAAGAATGGTGCAGTGACGTCAGTTGACTAGATGACTAGTGCTGAAAATGTGTTGCTGGAAAAGCGCAGCAGGTCAGGCAGCATCCAAGGAGCAGGAGAAGTTCGAGGGATTTGACTGAGACAAGGTGGGGGGAGGGGAAATGAGGAAACTGGAGAAATTTGAGTTCATCCCTTGTGGTTGGAGGGTTCCTAGGCGGAAGATGACTAGTGTACAGTTCAGAGTAGTGCTAACAGAACGAAGTTTGATCCCCGTTCCAGGTGAAGTAGACTTGTTCTCGTTGCCCTGTTCTCGTTGCCCTGTTCTGTAGTAAAGTCATGGCATAAGCTAAAGCTATCTTAAGAAGGGGATCAAAGGAAGAACAAAATAAGTCTGAAAAATTCTGAAGTCAAAACAAATGGTGGAAATTGAAATAAAGATTGAAACTTGCAGTATGTGGGAAAGATGTTGCTTTTACTTGGAATAAGTAACAAGAGAGCTTCATGTTGACTTATTTTCACTCAGATCTTGCCGTACATTTCTAGCAATTTATGAATTAACTTGTTTTCAACTTAAGTATGTTGCATGAGAGCCAAGTCATCAATTGGTGCTGAATTAGAGATTAACAGTTTATGGTTACAGTTGGTTCCATGTTTTGGATGTACCATCAATATTTGCACAGCAATTCCACAGAAGGGGAAAAACAAATATGCATTACCCTAGCTCACCGCTTAACATTATACTGGCATTGAATAATGGCTGATAAAAACGTTGGAATTATTAACAAAAACCTCAGTTTTATAAACTCAGGGTAACAGCCACTGCAAACCACAATCCTCAGCCTTTCTTCACATCATGGCATTTACAGTCTCTTCCTTTAAATAAAAGAAGCAACCCAATTGTTGCTGAAGCTTTTGAATTCTTTAAAAAATAAATGAATCACCTACAATCAGAGACTGCACTTTAACATGAAATTTCCAAAATGCATCAGATTCCCCGATCGGTTTTGTGGGTTACATGGACATACCTGGGCTTGCCATTTCCTCCAAAAGCCCCCTTTTCCACGGAAGGTGGGAACTCCACTCTCTGCACTAGCTCCAGCGCCTGTTAAAATGGTTATGTGCTTGGCTTTCGCAAAGACTTCCCGAAATTCAGCCAAATCTTTAAAACAAATTATGACATTTACAAACAAGATATGCATATTAGACAAAGATTCAAAGGGTATAATAATCTGGAAAATCTGAACAGGATGGGGCTCCTTCCTTTAGAGAAAAATCGAGGCAACAAGAAGTTTTTAAAATTATCAAGAATTTGAAAGGACAGATAAAAAGATATTTCCAATGTGTGAAACAGTGGAAAGTGTTCAGAAAGTAGGGATTTTAAATGGGATAATAATGCAATAAATAATTTGGGGGGAAAACATGAAGTAGTAAGAATGTAGAAACATAGGGTGGCCAAGGCAATTAACACAGTTGCATTTTAAGGTGAGCTAGAAGGGACATTATTGAGCCAGGAAGAGGAAGTTATGTTGAAAGCAAGTGAAGGAAAGAGGTGGTATTAGCTTATGTGCAAGATAATACTGGCAGACCTGTCAGCAAATGACCTGCCCTGCACAGTGAAATCTTTTGCTATGTTAGGCAGAACAGCAGAATTTGCCTTCTTTTTCTCATGGGAGTTTTAACATCATGGCAGGCTCGAGAGTCCAGATACGCATGTTCAAAAATGATAAACCAACTGAAATAACATCTCAAGTCATAACAGTGACAAAAGTCTATTCTTGCTTCACAATAATTATAATTAACCTCAATATACAATTTTGCAGGTATTACGTTTGAGAAGACTTGCATTTAGATCGTGCCTGTCATGATCTAAGATAATTTAGATTAGAATGGTGATAGAAAAGCACAGCAGTTCAGGCAGCATCAGAGGAGCAGTAAAATCGATGTTTCGGGCAAAAGCCCTTCATCAGGAATACAGGCTGCCTGAACTGCTGTGCTTTTCCAGCACCATTCTAATCTAAACTTTGGTTTCCAGCATCTGCAGTCATTGTTTTTACCTGATCTAAGATAATCCCAAAACACTTTATACAGCCAATTAAATACTTTTCAAATACCTTATCCAATCATTTGGATCACAGGGCTCAGAATGAATTAGTAATATAATCTCTTAGCAACTAGTCAACTGTATATTGTCAGGAGTTAGAACATACCAAAGTACAACTTCAGAGTGTCTGCACTTCTAATTTAGAGCCACACTTAAGAATCAGTGCTACTCTGTTTTAGCCCTATCACTGAAGACACATTGCCGTCCAGCTTGGATGGGGGAGAAGCAATGAATTTATCCATAAATATTTGTTCATCACATGCAACACATTATGGACTCTGGTCGTGCAGTGGTAGTCAACATCATACAGCATAAGCCCTTCGAGTCACCACGTCTATGCTGACCAATAAACACCAAACTACATTAATCCCATTCACCTTCACTCGGTCTACAGGTCTGGAATTTTAAGTGCTCATCCAGATGCTTCTTAAATGGTGCAAGAGTATCTGCCTCCACCGTCCTCTGAAGCAGCACATTCTGTATTTCCATCACTCTCTGGACGAAAATCTTTCTTTCCCAGATTTCCTCTAAACCTTTTACTCCTCACCTTCAACTTATGAACTCTGGCCACAATCTACCCTATCTATGCCTCTCACGTTTGTATACCTCAATCAGATCCACCTCTTCGGCTTCCTCTGCTCCAAGGAAAACAAACTCAGCCTATCCAGTCTCTCCCATAACTGACTTTTCATCCCAGGAACATCCTGGTGAATCTTTTCTGCACTTGCTCCAGTGCAATCAGGGTTCCAGAAGAGTTGGAAGCTTCAGTTAAAGATTCCTAGCTGCTTTCTCTGACATCACTCCTGATGTTGTTTCTATCTGAATTTACCTTTTTGCCGAGGAGTGTGTTTATGGGATATCATCATATTGGAACAGTTAATTAGTTTATAGAAAAATAAAATTATGAAGGAAATAGGTAAGATAGAAGCAGAGACGATGCTTCCACTGGCAGGTGACATTGGAACAAGACGGCATAGCTTCACATTAAAGGAAGCAGACTTAGGACTGAATTAAGGATGAACTTCTTCACCCAAAGGGTTGTGAATATGTGGAATGTCTGCCCAGTGAAGTAGTTGAGGCTTCCTCATTGAACGTTTTTAAAGTTTGTAAGTTTTCTTGCTGAGATGGCAGGTTTGTTTTCAGACGTTTCATCACCGTGCTAGGTAACATCATCAGTGGGCCTCCGGTGAAGCGCTGGGGTTCTGTCCCGCTTTCTATTTATGTGTCTTGGTCAGTTACGGTTACGGTGGGCGATACCATTTCCAGTTCTTTTTCTCAGAGCTTGGTAAATGGGGTCTAAATTGATGTGTTTATTGATGCAATTCTGGTTTGAATGCTAGGCCTCTAGGAATTCCTGTACATGTCTCTGTTTAGCCTGCCCTAGGATGGATGTGCTGTCCCACTTGAAGTGGTGTCCTTCGTCAGCTGACGTAAGGATACTAGTAATAGTGACAGACAGAATGGCTGCAGAATGCCAAGAGAAATGACTAAAGACGCCCACAACTGACTCTACAAATATATAACGGGAAATTTCATGCCAAAAAAATTTATACACCAATGCAACAGAGCATGAATGGACAAGCACACAAGAACGAGCCATCAGTATCAAACAACAGCAGACCAAAGAAAAATAAAAAAACCTTATCCCTACAAGAAAACCTGGACAAGCTCACACAAAAGAACACAGACAATTCAGAAGCTTGGATTAAAAATCAATCAGACCGACCACTAACTGACACAGAAAAAGCTGTCCTGGTAAGAGGGATGAACTACAACTACAGAGGCGCAGACAAAAAGCCGTTCTTAGCAGAAATGGATTCGTGGAAGACAATGGACTCATGGAAGAAACCCAGCAGGCTATCTGACAGACAGTTGTACTAACTCTAAGAATGAAGGAAACACCCTCAACACACAGGAAAGGAAAGCCCTGGAAGGAATCAGAAAAGGCAGAAACATTGTAGTCCTACGGGCAGACAAAGGGCGCATGACCATCAGAACAGAACACAGTACATTGAAAACTGCTCACAGATACCGATACTTACCAACAGGTGGCGATCAACCCAACTCCACAGCTGGAAAACCATATCACAACTAAATTGAAGAAGCCAGGCCAAATTAACAAGTCAAATGTCCAAAAAATCAAACCGGATGGATCCAACACACCCCGCTTCTATGGATTACCTAAGGTACACAAACCAGGGTCTCTCCTCAGACCCATAGTCTCATTCCCTGGCACACCGACATACAGACTAGCAAAGGAACTCCACCATAAACGGAAATACCTAGTAGAAGACTCATGCCACTCCATCCACTCCACCAAAGAATTCCTGAACAGCAAAGACACCAAGATAGAAGAGGATGAAATAATGGTCTCCTTTGACGTGACAGCCCTATTCACATCAATTAACATCAGCCTGGTCAAGGAAACGCTGACTGCACTACTCGATGAACCAAGGACGCAAACAGCACTAACTTCTTCAACGAGGACAACATCCTTAAGCTCGTAGACCTGCGCTTCATTAGTGACTTCACATTCAATGACAAGACCTACAAACAAATTAACGAAACACCCCATGGGATCACCAACATCAGGCTTCTTAGCAGAAGCAGTAAAGAAGAGTCTTGAATGAATAGCCATCCCCACGATCCAACTCAATTTTTTTGTCCATTACGTGGACAACACCTTTGTCATCACATACAGGCCAAATAAGAGGAAACTACAATATCATCAACAACATCCTTACTGAGTTAAGTTTCACAAAAGAGGAGGAGAACAACAACAGACTCCTTCCTAGATGTCACTGTGGACTGAACAGATAATAGAGAACTGCAGACCAGTGTCTACAGGTAAGCAACACAAACAGACCAGATACTCCACTACAGAAGCAATCATCCTGACACCTGCAAATGAAGCTGCATCAGGATATTATTTAAAACTGGTCACAAAACACTGCAGCACCCAGGAAGTAGAAGTGGCAGAAGAAAGATACTTATACAGCGTATCCAAGAACAACAGGTACCAGATAAACACAGTCTGCCGATTCTTAAACAACAAACTCAAAAACAAGAACACTTGAGGATCCTTTCTTTCTTTTCCAGGATTATTCTTATGAACTACTCTGAAACCCCCTCCAACACAAGCACATCCTTCCTTAGATACATGACCCAAAACTGCTGTCAATATTCCAAAGTTGGTCCAACTTCAGAACACTTGAAGCTGATGGAGTTTAGAAGGATGGGAGGGGGGGATCTGATTGCAACTTGGAGAATACTGAGGGGCTTGCCCCTCGACCCCGCCCACGCCCACCCCTCGACCCGCCCTACCCAACCCTGTCCGACGCCCCTGTCCGCCCCAACCCTGTCCAACACTTTCCCCCGCCAACTGCCGCCCCCCAACCACAACATTTTACTGCAACATTTTGTCATGTTCCACCTCTGCCCTGTATAGGACAATGTTGGAGAGATTATCTGGGGAAGGATGGGGCTTTAGGGTATACCCCACTGTAGAACTCCAGGGAAAGTGTGGGGAGAGAGAGGGGGCGTAAGGTCACTCATTTGGAGACTGTGCCTGTTCAATCACTGTAAACAAAAGATGAGATCACTGTTGGAAACACTGTTGTACCTCAACAGCTACAAATCTTCTCAAAAATAGCGAATGTTTTTAAAGCTGAGATAGATAATATTTTGCGCAGGAAAAGAATTAAGGGTTATGGTGAGAGGATAAGTGAGTGAAGCTCAGGCCACAAAAAGATCAGCAGCATGGGTTCAAAGGGCCAGATGTCCTATTCCTGCTCCTGGTTCTTCTGTTCTTAACCAAATAATAGGCAGTGTAGATAAGTTTTCCAGTAATCAAGTTGTTCTAAGCTCCTTTTTTTGTTTATATTTTAACTATGGTGTTTAAATAAATGGTGTTCTGTTTGTCATCTGACCAGTCACACCACATCTGGAGCATGCACTCACAACTACCTTTAAAATAAGAAAAAGTTGGGGTCTAGGCTATCTTAAAATGCTTTGAGGGGTCTGGCCTTGTCCATAACGGTTGGACAGGGTAGCTGACACATACATGAACATGTGTGCAGGACTTAAGCACATCAGGGTTCTGAGGGGAGGCAAGGCAGCAGAGACAAGAGGAGTATGGTCTCATTAGTTAGTCAGAAGAAATATTTAAAAAAGCAATAGTGAAGTTTCTCCAGTGACGTATTGAGACATTGGCAGGGAGATCCGAGTAAACAGGAGTTGAAGATGGAAGGTAGTAGACAATGTAGAAACAACATACAACAAAGTAAATTGTTTTTGAGAAGAAGTCAAAAGAGAGATGATGATGTTGCAGCATGTACGGAAATAGTCTTGGTAATGGGGTGATACATGGAATCCGAAGTTCAATTTTGGATCATACAACACAAAAAAGGAATAAAATGCTTTCTGATGTCACTTGATTAAATACATTTTGCAGTTTTGCTTCTGGCTAAAAGTCACAGTGCACATTAAATTGTTACATTATCAAAAGTGGAATACACAAGTCTAAATAATGTTAAAGAAGAAAAGGACAAATGAAATAAAACTTTGGAATAATTTCTGACAACCCTTCTGCTCTCTTAGCAATCAAAATAAGTCGATATAAAATTATTTGGGGCTTTTATGGCTCAGTGGTGGTATCCCAATTATTCCAGTGGTAGAAAGTTCTGAAGAACAATAACTGGACCCAAAACATTCACTGACTTCTCTCCACAGATGCTGTCGAACCTGACATTTTTCAGCAATTTCTGTTTTTGTAATACTGAAAACCAGTTAGATGTATTTTGTGCTCAGTAGTTAGATTAACAAGTTTCCCTTCTGTCTCCATTTGCACATGTCCATACTTTGGCATAACTTAAAGCATAATATAAGCAGAAACATAAATCAGTTCATAGGTTGTTGCATGCTGTTTTGGAACAATGCCTGCCTATGTTCCTTCAGCTTGATTGCATTTCTGCTGTTGACCCAGACTATTGTACTCTTGTCTAGTCTGCAGAAGCTTTTACAAACATTGCTCTTCTAAACATACTGAACATTGCTCGAAAGGTGAAACAATCTTCTAACTATCTCTATAAAGCAACAGCAAGCATTAATACAAGGCAGTATACTACAAGTAAAGCCAATTTAAGCATTGCTGTCTTCTGATTCAGTCAGGTAAAAGCAACTAGGTAATTTATTTTTAAATGTCTTGCTACTCAAACTGCTCCAATAACTATCCATTAATCAACTTAGTTAACAAGCAGTTTTCCAAACACTAACAAACAAATTATCTCCTGTTCAAACGAACTGATCCCATTTGGTTGTAATGCCATAAACATCAAAATACACTTTCCCAAACTACCCTGAGTCTTATGATCCTGAGACAAAATAGTGCTATAAAAAAAGGACAAATGGAAGGAGAATTTGGAATCATTTTTGACAACTCCTCAGCCCTCTTAGCAATCAAAATATTTTCATATCAAATTAGTTGGGGCTCTTGTAGCACAGTGGTAGCAAGTTCCACATTCTCACTAAATACCATATTGGGTAAAGAAATTTCTCCTGAATTGCTTACTGAATTTATTAGAAAAGCTCATATTTATAATCCTTCGACTTGGCCTAGTTCCTCCGTGCACTCCCAAATGGTAACATTGCCTTATCTACCCTATTGAGCCATTTCATTATTTTAACGACTTTAGAAATCACGTGTAACCTTTCCTTTTCTACAGAAAAAGATCGCCAGCCGATTCAAAATCTTATACAATAAGTATATCCCTTGACTTCTGATTGTGAGGCAACTTCCATACCAGCCAAGAAGAGTCCCAACTTGTATTTGAAGGAAGTTAGTAAGTCAATGTTCACTTATGATCTAGCAACCTGATTAACAAACTCAGTTTTGTAGGAATAAGCAGAGCTGGCCAACATCCATACTGCCCTTATATAAGTTGGAAGGTTGAACCCGTAGTCTTTTGTAATATAGTCAGTTGAAATGAAAGCTCTACACGTGCACAGTCTAGTTCCTTTGCTATTTTATAAACCTTAATTAAATCATGATACTCTTTGCTATAGCATCTTATCACCTTACTCTGAACTCTTTTCAAAGATTATATAGTCCAAACATATGAGCAACTCAATTACATTAAATAATTGTTTGACTTTTACAATTGGGACTCTTGGTGTTCCTGAAATATTAATATCATGACCTCGATCTTTGTGTATAAGCCACAACTTCAAATTCTGCAGATGATACAAAACTTTGAAGCATTGTGAATAGCGAAGGAACTTCAAAAGGACATAGGTTGAGTTTTCACGCAGAGAAACATGAAATGATTCCGTTTGGAAGAAAGCAGAGAAAAAGCAGAGAAAAACAATGTTTTTGGAGCAGCATAAACTGGAGCTGCATGTTGACACCATGTGGAATTCCAGACAAACTGACTTACGGGATTTGGCTAGGAAATTGAATTTTTTGATTGGCAATTCTATTCCATCTGGGATGCTACCAAAGAACATATTAGAGTGGGAGAATTCAAAGATTTCCTGGTCATTTAAATTTAACAGTTACCCAGGAAAGGTTAGAGGATTAAAAACCTATTCTAACTGCCAGGTATCTATTACTGTTGCCCCCACAGCATATCACTGATCCCCTAACCATCCCCAAACCACCCCCAGACAGAAAGGCCCCCACAGCATATCACTGATCCCCTAACCATCCCCAAACCACCCCACAGACAGAAAGCTTCTCAACCCAACCCCATCTACTCCCCCTAAATTCCTGCCCCAGACCTGAAGTCAGCAAACTGACTAAACATTCCCAGAACAGACACTTTCAACATTTAAATCTCTGAACATGGCACCATGACTTCTGCAAAAGGAGAAGGGGTTTCCACACCAGTTCACTTTGCTGTTGGATGTTTGGACAGGTTTGTAACAAGACATCCCTTTCCAGGAAATTCCAGCATGGAAAATATCTAAAGCAAAGTAAGTAAGTTTTAATCTAATTAGAGATGAAAATAAAGCAACTATTTCAGAATATTTGACTCAATGTAAAACAAAGGGTGCAATTGTAAGAGCAGAAAGAACTGGGTGATTGTGTGTAGAACTCATTGAAGGTGGCAGAACAGGTTGACAATGTAGTTACTAAACCATTCAGTAGTCAAGGCATTCTTATGAGAAATAAGAGCAATGAGCTTATGTTGAGCTTGTCCAAGACATTCATTCAGCCTCCACTGCAGCACTGCCTCCAGTTCCAGGAAAGATGTGAAAACACTGGAAACAGTGCAGAAAGTGTTCCCAAGAGTGGTTCCAGAGATGAGGAACTTTAGGCATGAAGACAGAATCAAGAAGTTGGGTCTGTTTTCGTTGAAGAGAAGGGTGAAATGAGATGTCATGGAAGTATTCAAAAATACAAAAAGGGTTGGACACCTGAACAGACAGGGAAACTGTTTTCACACATGGAACGATCAAGTGAAAAAATTATTTTAATGTCAAAAACAAAGGAAGCACAAGGTAAAATCCTGAGTAGTTAAGGTCTGGAATGCCCTGCCTGAATGCACAGTGCTCGTTCAATCAAGGCATTCAAAAGTGAATTAGATTATCAAATGAAAGGAATAATATGCAGGATTACAGCGAGATGGTAAGGGAATGCCACAAGATGAGATGTTCCTTCGGAGAGCCAGTGCAAATCCAATGGCCTGAACTGCCTCCTCCTACGGTGTTAACAACTGTGTTTCTACTGGACCTTTTGAGGCACAGCTTTACATGATTTTTACCCACCTCGACTATTGCGTCCACAAAGAACCTACCTGAACTTGGACGGCTGGTTTCAATCTGAGTCATTTGCAATTTCGGAGGCCGTTTAAAACAATTTCCCACCTGCGAAACAAGCTTCCTGGCAGTGAACTGAAGAAGAATCATTGCAGTGACGGGCTAGTTCTGAAACAAGAGGCATGAAACGTTAAAAGACAATGAAATCAGTGGACTGAATAAACCTGAAGTGATTCAGTTACTGCCAGCAGCTCAGTACAGACACAAACCAGGGGTGATTACACTGAGGAGAAAGTGAGGACTGCAGATGCTGGAGATCAGAGCTGAAAATGTGTTGCTGGAAAAGCGCAGCAGGTCAGGCAGCATCCAAGGAGCAGGAGAATCGACGTTTCGGGCATAAGCCCTTCTTCAGGAACCTTCCTGACCTGCTGCGCTTTTCCAGCAACACATTTTCAGCTCTGATTACACTGAGGCCAGGAATGGTGGGCAAGGGGGTGGGGCTGAAAGTACAGGAGACAAGGGCAGAGATCCCTGGGTGGGGTTAAAGTTATTCCTGACCTCTGTGTGTGTGTGTGTGTTTGAAAGGTCCCCCGCTGACAGTGACATGGTGCTGTCAGGAAGGTGCAGCTGGCCTCTGGCTCTGCTCGCTCACACTAAAAGCCGGCATTCGGCGGTGGTGACGGTGACAGCCCCAGGCCCCAGGCCCAACCCCTCCCCCCCTCAGCCAGCTGCAGAAACGGGGGGAAAAAAAATACCCCTCCTTCCTCAGCCTCTCGGGATACACCCACCGACCGCTTCAACCGGAATTTACCTGCGCTCCCTCACAAGCGGCGGGAGAACCAGCAGACGGCAACGACCTGCACGTCCCGTCCCGTCCCGCCCCGTCGCCTCCCGCCGCACCCCGACAGAAGCGGCGGCGGCGGCGGCTGCTCACACTGTGGGGAGATGTCGCCCCCTGCAGCACCGGCGGCTGGTCCTCCCAGTGACGCGTGGAGCTCAGCACGTCCGTCTGCAAGAGCCAGTGGACACAGGCAGCCAGAGTGGACACAGGGCACCCAGCCAACAACCAGCCAGGACAAACCCATCCTGATCCGATAGCCTTGCAAATGGACCCACACACATCCTCTGACAGACCTATTATTCAGCCCCAATCATCATTAAAGATAGAGGACATTGCGGTGCTGGAAAGGGAGGATGTTTCCTTGGTATCCAAACTAAATTTATTTCATGGACTAACAACTGGAAAGCAAGTCTTTTCGGCTTTTTGTTCACAGACTCTCGTAGATCCACGCCCCCACCTTTGTTTACGTCAACATTTTGTTCTTCAGATAATTTTCAAATTGACCTTTGAATGCCTTTAAGGTGCCCCCATCACCTTCAAGCAGTGTATCCCAGACGTGTAAAGAATACCTTCTGAGGTTCCTTCTGTTGGACCCTGACAAAGGGCGTTGTGATAGCCGATGGTTTACACCTACTCACTCCAGTTAAGAGATTTCCTTTCTCTCCAGTATTTGTCTCAGGTCGGCAAAATAAATCAGTAATCTTTTCTCACTCACTCTTTGTAGAACCTATATTATTCAACAATAAACAATTGTGACATTCAGTTGGTATGCTATCTTTTGTACATGCATTCAACAGAAACTCAATTTCTTGAGAGAATCCTATATTCACTGCTTCCGCAAGAGCGAGTGTTTCAGCAGCCAGAGTTATTCTAACAACCATTTTTAATGTTAACTTCTAATGCTAAAGAATATCTTTCTTATTTTTGCTTTCCAAAAATATTATGAAATCAGCTGTATGACAATATGATTCGGGAGACTAATAAGACATTGTTAAAAATTACTGTCCCAAAGGATGAGAGCCCAATTTTCTTAGTTTTATTTATATTTTAAGTATTTCACTCTTATTTGGATATTCTTTAGATATCTTTCTGTGGTGAATTTAATGTGATTAACTAGGATGGAGAGAATACTCCCTAAATAAGATTTTAAGTTATTCATGACCTAATGTATGAATAAAATGTAACCAATATATTCATATGTCCCACAAGCCTGACTCCTAATTTTAAATTCTACTTTATTCTTATTGGTAACACATATATTAAATGTTGCAGGATGTGTTCATTAAAAAAAATCAACATATGCAATGAAGATGTCTGAAAGTTTATCTTGATGATACCAAGAAAGGATTGCAGTATCTGACTTTCATTAAACCCAACCTATTTTCAGCAAAAGGAGCTCATTGACAGATCTCCAAGATCTGGGGTTTGCTTTATTTTAATTGTAAGACTCAGGTCAATTGCAACTACAGGCCAAGTTGGGAGTGCAGTTCTAAAAGGAACCTCCAACTCAGGGTCATTACAAAACCATATGGTGTTTCATGGGTTTCATATATTTTATCAAGTTTTCCACAATAAGCACATACTTAGCAAAGGGCAGTAGCCAGTAGTCGTATTCATAATAGTGTTGAACAGTTTCTTTAATAGTGAATTTTCATAGTTTTTACTATGTAGTATGAGATTTCATTTGAAACCTATTACAGCAGTAGTTAACTTGCATAAAGTTCCAGCATATGAAAACAAAGAAATGAATTACAAAAAAAAGGTGACAATGCTCAAGATTAGCATCAACAATTTATCTGGTGCCAATCACACCCTGCTATCAGTGTGTTGTTTTTGACAGAAAGGTTAAAGAAAACGATAAACTAACCCTAAGATGAGGGCGGACAATGGGACAATGGTCATGAGTGACTCGCATGGCCATTGCCCAGAGGATTCAGATAGTTGATTAATGCAGAGAAAATAACCTGCACCTAGAAATATGATATAACAATAAGTTATATCAGGCTCAGAGAAAGCAGGAGTATAGAACATAGAACATAGAAGAATACAGCGCAGTACAGGCCCTTCGGCCCTCGATGTTGCGCCGATCCAAGCCCACCTAACCTACACTAGCCTACTATCCTCCATATGCCTATCCAATGCCCGCTTAAATGCCCATAATGAGGGAGAGTCCACCACTGCTACTGGCAGGGCATTCCACGAACTCACGACTCGCTGAGTAAAGAACCTACCCCTAACATCTGTCCTATACCTACCCCCCCCCCTTAATTTAAAGCTATGCCCCCTCGTAATAGCTGACTCCATACGTGGAAAAAGATTCTCACTGTCAACCCTATCTAAACCCCTAATCATCAAGTCACCCCTAAACCTTCTTTTCGCGAATGAAAACAACCGCAAGTGCCTCAGCCTTTCCTCATACGACCTTTCTACCATACCAGGCAACATCCTGGTAAACCTCCTCTGCACCCGTTCCAGTGCCTCCACATCCTTCCAATAGTATGGCGACCAAA
>NC_057738.1:3605618-3612564 GCF_004010195.1 Chiloscyllium plagiosum | reverse complement strand
GGAAAGACATTCTGGCTATTGAGGGAGTGCAGCGTAGGTTCACGAGGTCAATTCCTGGAATGGCGGGACTATCTTATGTTGAAAGATTGGAGCGACTGGGCTTGTATACCCTTGAGTTTAGAAGACTGAGAGGGGATCTGATTGAGACATATAAGATTATTAAAGGATTAGACACTCTGGAGGCAGGAAACATGTAAGGGGTAGGCCATTTAGGACAGAGATGAGGAGAAACTTCTTCACCCAGAGAGTGGTGGGTGTGTGGAATGTTCTGCCCAGAAGGCAGTGGAGGCCCAGTCTCTGGATTTGTTTAAGAAAGAGTTGGATAGAGCTCTCAAGGATAGTGGAATCAAGGGTTATGAAGATAAGGCAGAAACAGGATACTCATTGAGGACGATCAGCCATGATCATAATGAATGGTGGTGCAGGCTCAAAGGGCAGAATGGCCTACTCCTGCACCTATTGTCTATTATCTATTGTAAAATACCTTCCCAAATCCATACAGAGAACAAGCACTACACTATCCTCATTGATCCACCTTGTTACATCTCAAAAAACATCAGTTAAGTTAGTAGAGCATGACTTTTCCTTAATAAAATGATATTGACTATCCCTGATTAATCAGTGCCTTTGAAGTAGCACATTATCCTTTCTCTCAATATTGATTGTAGTAATTTGCCCATCCTCAAGATCAGACTGAATAATCTATAATTATTTAGTCCATCTCTCACACTCTTAATAAATCATAGTTTAATGTTTGCAGAACTACTTTGCTCCCTGGTTTCAATTTATCCACATTCAAAGAGGTCAATCTTTTCATTACATCCCTTCTCATTACACTTATTATGTGTAATATTCAGCATTCTTTAACTAGAATCTCTGCACTATCCCTCCCTTTTGGAAGACAGAGACCAAGGCCTCATTTTTATTCATTCACAGGATGAGGCATTGCTGGATGGCCCAGCATTTATTGCCAATTCCTAATTGCCCAGAGGACAATTAAATGTCAACCACATTGCTGTGGGTCTGGAGTCACATGTAGGCCAGACCAGGTAAAGATGGCAGTTTCTTGGTATTTGGATAGGACTTGGATTACTCAAAGTCATTTGATCAGACGCCATATCAAAAGTTTCTGCACAAGAATACATGGTATACGAATAGCATATTAGCATAATTGTAGAACCTTCTTCACTTGTTCATTGATTTGGATGTTGTATGCTCGACCAACATTTATTGCCCAACTATAATTACTATTGAGAAGGTGGCGGTGACCTGCCTTCTTGAACTGTTGTAGTCCTTGGGATCTAGACACGTCCATAGTGCTGTTAGCAAGTGAGTTCCAGGATTTTGATGTTTCGCATTACTTGAGAAGTCATGAATTGTGCCGAATAGTGATAATTGTCAGTGAACATTCCTACTTCTGTTCTTATTACGGAGAGACTGCAATTGATGAAGCAGCTTAAAAGGTTAGTCCTAGGACACCACCCAAAGAAACTCTTGTAGTGATGTCCAAGGGCTGGAAAGACTGACCTTCAATCAGTAAAGCCATTTTTCTTTGTGGAGAGTTTTCCCCTGATTCCCTTTGACCCCAGTTCTGCTAGGGCTCATTGATGTCATACTTGGTCAAATGCTGCCTTCATTTCAAAGACAGTCACTTTCACCTTATATTTGGGGTTCAGCTCTGTTGTACGTATTTGAACCAAGACTCTTTTGGTGTCAGGAGCTGAGTGGCCCTGTCATTATCCAAAGTGAGGATCAGTCAACTGGCTATTGCTAAGTAAGTGCCACTTAATAACATTGTTGACATTACACTACATCACTTTTATGATTGAGTGTAGATTACAAAGTGGGCTGCGTTGGATTTGTCCTCTTTTGTGCACAGGTCATCCCTGGACAATTTTCCACATTGCCAGTTGTTGTAACTGTGTTGAAAGAGCTCGCCCAGAACCATAGCTGGTCCGAGATCAAAAGTCTTCAGTACATTGCCAGCTTGTTGTCTGTGCACATAGCCTTTGCAGTCTTCAGCTATTTCTTAATATCACTTGAAGTGACACAAAATGGTTGAATACTGACATCTGTGTTGCTTGGACCTCAGGAGGAGGCTGAGTTGGATCATCCATTCAGTACTTCTGGCTAAAAATGGTTTCATATGCTTCAGCCTAGTCTTAGTGACAAAATAGAGGTTAGATTGGATCTGCTGGTTGTAGGATTGCACTCTCTCTATCATGTGCTGCTTGGACTGTTTGTCACGCAAGCCTAACATTTAAGAAACAGCTGGTTTTCCATAAATTGACATTAATGATGATAAATTCTATTATCACTGACAACAATGACATGCTGCCTTTCTTACAATTCTGAACTGTTGTCTATATGCTCTGGTGCCAATTCATAGGCACTCAAAACAGCCTTTTTTTACTTCTTCATATTCTCCTGACATCTCCTCGGACAGCGCTGCAAACACCTCACTAGTCCTGCCCACCAACTTGGCCTGAGTTAACATTACTCAGTCTCTGGCCAGTTCATCTGTGTAACTAATTTCTCAAAGGAAATGAAAACAAGCTTCTACATCTTTTTCATCGAATTTTGATAATGTTTGGACATACTTATATGTATCTCTACCAGGCTGCTGACTATGATGAGTTTGCTCATCATCACTTCTATCCTGTACTTTTACTTCTGCCATTTGACCTCTTTTTGCTTCAAGTTCCAACTTCATCTTTTCCAACTCAACAATTATTTCCTTGTCCCTGCTTTTAACTGTAATTCAAATTCTTCTCTCTCTCTTTCTTTGTTCTGCCAGAGCGATTCATTCCTTTTCTCTTTCCACTGCTTTTAATTGTAATTCAAACTGTTTCATGTCCCTTTCTTTGTTTTGAAGTTCCCTTTCTAACTCCAATTGTTTCACGTGCAGTTAAATGTTTTCTAACTCCACTGCACTTGATTGTTTCTCTGATATACCTAAATGCCTGGCTAACTCTGCTACAATTTCAGCATTCTTATTATCCCTAATTAAACCCAATCTTGGTCTGTTTGCTAATTCTACAAGTATCATCTTTTTCTGTCTTTCTAAATTTTCTTGGCAAATTTGGGAAGCATCTTTGATTCCCAGAACCCCTTGAGCAATATTAAGAGCCACTTACTCACTTTTGATTTAACCAATAACAAGCAACCAAAATTAAACAGATTTTCCACTTTGAAAGATCTAGGACACTAGTCCCCAGGTCTGTTTAAATCTGTCCTCGTCTGTCCAAATCTGTTCAAATCCTGGACACAATCTGTCCAAATCCCAGACCCGATCCATCCATATCTCGGACTTTAATCACCCCCCCAAGCTGTTGTAAAGCAGAGGTTGACTCCCTGTGAGAACTAAAACAAAACACCCAAAGTAGAGCACTTCACCCTATAATCTGTAAGAGGTGTGTAAATAGTAACCTGCTTTTCAGAAACTCCTAGTGGTTAAATAAAAATAACTCCCTAACACTCACTTTAAAATCAACAAGTAACATTTCATTTATCAAACTTTAACAGTGTACAAATTAAGTAAACTATTAGTAAGCTGAATAAATCCCTTCTAACTGCTAACTATTCCCAAATAAAACAAGATTTTAATGGTATGCTGTTCCACTCATATACAAGTCCCACTCATATACAAAAACAGAATTTAGCCTCTTGAAATTACAGCCAGTTTATATGTCTTCTGGAATGTTCTGTGCCTTCTTCCATCGAGTCTTCTGTCAGGAACTCTTTCACCAATTCTTTGTCAGGAACACCTTTTTTCGTCATTGGTACCTTTTTTTAAGGTGGTGTTTTCTCTAATATATAGATGACTTTGAGAGTCAAATTCCCTCTCAAGAGTGTTGAGAACCGTTAGCTCTGGCGGATGGCAGTTAGCTCTGGGGTCTTTGTCTAACTGTCCTCTTCTTTTATACCCATGATGACATAACAATATTTCTTACATAGAATTGGTCCTATGTTGTCAAAACCATCAGATTTAAATGTAATAGTGTTTTGGTATCTAAGGGCCTGGTTCAAATTCATTGGCTCAATTCAATGAATTGCTTAGCCTGCTAACTATACAGCCTTTCAATCTGAATCTTTCAATTCAGATGCTCTCTGTGCATCTGCAAACCCCCAAGTTGCAACTCACAGACATCCATTTTAATCTGTAAGCACAGAAAATAACACCACCTTTTAAAGGGACCACACAATGCTTTCCCCCCAGCATTTTACAGTTTTACAATTTTACACACTCCAAATTCTAACTTTCTGTCTCCCAATCTACAATTATTCTACAACTTGGCAACAGTACTTAAAATTCCACTTCTCCAAACATTCTCCTTTTCATTGGAAAAAAAACAAAACTTTGCCTGCACTATCAGTTGAAGTCACAAGTTACCCAAAATACATAGTAAACAAAAAAATTATGGTTCATAACCAAAACTGGTATTAATTCTAATCTGCCTCACTTTCATCAGTTTCTGCACATGAATTGCATACATAAAAATATAGTTCTTTTCATGATCAGAGTGAGCAGTTTTGTTGGTTAACCATCTAGTATCAACCTGCACCTGAGGTGATGTAGCTTCACTGGAGAATGCTGATTCAAACCACTACAAATGCCGGAGGAAACATCACAGAAGCACTTCACAGGAGGCTCCCAAGCACTGAGGATGTCACCTAGACAGGGGACAAAACGTCTGCAACACAAATTCCCAGCTCGGCGAACAGAACCACAACATAGACAAAGTCTTTTCCCTGGGGTGGGGGAGTCCAGAACTAGAGGGCATAGGTTTAGGGTGAGAGGGGAAAGGTATAAAAGAGACCTAATGGGCAACATTTTCACACAGAGGGTGGTACGTGTATGGAATGAGGTGCCAGAGGAAGTGGTAGAGGCTGGTACAATTGCAATAGTTATAGTCAGAGAGTCATAGAGATGTACAGCATGGAAACAGTCACTTGGATGAATATATGAATAGGAAGGGTTTGGAGGGATATGGGCCGGGTGCTGGCAGGTGGAACTAGATTGGGTTGGGATATCTGGTTGGCATGGACAGGTTGGACCGAAGGGTCTGTTTCCATGCTGTATGACTCTATAACTCATCTCTGTCCATGTGCTATCGGTTGAGACATAATGCCCTCAAGGAGGGAATTCCAGGATTTTGTCCCAATGACAATGAAGGAACAGCAGTATATTTCCAAGTCAGGATGGTGAGTGGCTTGGAGGAGAACTTGCAGGTGTGTGGTGTTCCCATGTATCTGCTACCTGATGAAGGCCTCTGGCCCAAAATGTCGATTTTACTGCTTCTCGGATGCTGCCTGACCTGCTGTGCTTTTCCAGCAACACACTCTCGACTCTGATCTCCAGCATCTGCAGACCTCACTTTCTCCATTTATCTGCTATCCTTGTCCTTCTAGGTGAAAGTGGTTGTGGGTTTGGAAGATACTGTCTGATCATCTTATAGACAGGACACATTGCTGCTATCAACTGTCAGTGATGGAAGGAGTGGATGTTTGTGGTTATGGGGCCAATCAACTGGACTGCTTTGTCCTGAATGGTGTCAAGTTTCTTAACTGTTGATGGAGCTTAACTGGGTTGGAAACTCAACTGGGTTTACCTAATAAACACAATGGCTGCAAGGACAGAACAGAGGTGAGGAATACTGTGGCAAATGTTTCATCCCTGAGTCCTCATGTTCATCATCTGCTCATCATCCACAATGCATGACTCAGATGTGTAATGGTATACTCCCTACTTCCCTGGATGCAGCTCCAGCAAAACTCTCAAAGATTGTCATCAAACCAATAACAACACTAAACTGCTGCCACTGAGCATTGGTGGAAATAGAAGTGAATGTTTGTGCATGTATTCCAATCCAGTCGACTGCTTGGATAGTTTCAAGCTTTTTGAGTGTTTTTGGAGCTGCATTCATTCAAGAAAATGGGGACATTCCATCATCACACTTCTGACTTGTGTCTTGTTGAATGGAGGACAGGAATTGAGGAGTTGGGACCTGAGTTATTTGCTACAGGATTCCTAAAATCTGACCTGCTCTTGTAGCCACAATATTTATATGGCTAGTCCAGTACAGTTTTTGGTTAATGATAACTCCAAGGATTTTGATATTAGGGGATTCAGCACTGGTGATGCCATTTAAGGGGCAATGGTTAGAATGTCTATTGTTTGGGATGATCATTGCCTGATACTTGTGTGGTGCAAATATCATTAGCTAGTTGAGCCCAAACATGGATATTATCCAGATCTTGCTGCATTTGGACATGAATTACTGAATGTTTTGTTGTCTTTGAGTAAATTATGTTGCTCGTGGCAAATTTCAATTTGGTTGACTTTTTCCACAATGTGTTACATTACACATAGAACATGACAGCGCAGTACAGGCCCTTCGGCCCTCGATGTTGCGCCGACTGTCATACCAATCTGAAGCCCATCTAACCTACACTATTCCATGTACGTCCAAATGCTTGTCCAATGATGACTTAAATGTATTTACAGTTGGCGAATCTACTACCGTTGCAGGCAAAGCATTCCATACCCTTACTACTCTGAGTAAAGAAACTACCTCTGACATCTGTTCTATATCTATCACCCCTCAATTTAAAGCTATGTCCCCTCGTGCTCGCCGTCACCATTCTTGGAAAGAGGCTCTCACTGTCCACCCTATCTAACCCTCTGATTATCTTATATGCCTCTATTAAGTCACCTCTCAACCTTCTTCTCTCTAATGAAAACAGCCTCAAGTCCCTCAGCCTTTCCTCATAAGACCTTCCTTCCATACCAGGCAACATCCTAGTAAATCTCCTCTGCACCCTTTCCAAAGCTTCCACATCCTTCTTATAATACGGTGACCAGAACTGTACACAATACTCCAAGTGCGGCCGCACCAGAGTTTTGTACAGCTGTAGCATAACCTCATGGTTCCGGAACTCGATC
>NC_057738.1:3602625-3605225 GCF_004010195.1 Chiloscyllium plagiosum | reverse complement strand
CTCCGACGCTCCAGGGAAAACAGCCCCAGCCTGTTCAGCCTCTTCCTGTAGCTCAGATCCCTCCAACCTTGGCAACATCCTTGTAAATCTTTTCTGAACCCTTTCAAGTTTCACAACATCTTTCCGATAGGAAGGAGACCAGAATTGCACGCAATATTCCAACAGTGGCCTAACCAATGTCCTATACAGCTGCAACATGACCTCCCAACTCCTGTACTCAATACTCTGACCAATAAAGGAAAGCATACCAAACGCCTTCTTCACTGTCTTATCTATCTGCGACTCCAGTTTCAAGGAGCTATGAACCTGCACTCCAAGGTCCCTTTGTTCAGCAACACTCCCTAGGACTTTACTATTAAGTATATAAGGAGAAAGTGAGGTCTGCAGATGCTGGAGATCAGAGCTGGAAATGTGTTGCTGGAAAAGCGCAGCAGGTCAGGCAGCATCCAGGGAACAGGAGAATCGACGTTTTGGGCATAAGCCCTTCTTCAGTATATAAGTCCAGCTAAGATTTGCTTTCCCAAAATGCAGCACCTCGTATTTACCTGAATTAAACTCCATCTGCCACTTCTCAGCCCAGCTCTGCCTATGTCTCTCTGTAACATACAACATCCTTCGTCACTATCCACAACTCCACCGACCTTAGTGTTGCCTGCAAATTTACTAACCCACCCTTCTACGCCCTCATCCAGGTCGTTTATAAAAATGACGAACAGCACTGGACCCAACACCGACCCTTGCAGAACACTAATGGTAACTGGACTCCAGGATGAACATTTCCCATCAACCATCATCCTCTATCTTCTGTCAGCAAGCCAATTACTGATCCAAACTGCTATATATGAATAGGAAGGGTTTGGAGGGATACGGGCCGGGTGCTGGCAGGTGGGACTAGATTGGGTTGGGATATCTGGTCGGCATGGATGGGTTGGACCGAAGGGTCTGTTTCCATGCTGTACATCTCTATGACTCTATGACTCTATCTCCCACAATCTCATTCCTCCGCATTCCTCCTCAACAGCCTACTGTGGGGAACCTTATCGAACGCCTTGCTGAAATCCATATACAGCACGTCAACTGGTTTACTCTCATCTACCTGTTTGGTCACCTTCTCAAAGACCTCAGTAAGGTTTGTGAGGCATGACCTACCCTTCACAAAACTATGCTGACTATCCCTAATCAAATTTTTCTTTTCTAGATGATTATAAATCCTATCTCTTATAACCTTTTCCAATACTTTACCAACAACTGAAGTAAGGCTCACTGGTCTATAATTTACTAGGATTATCTCTACTCCCCTTCTTGAACAGGGGAACCACATTTGCTATCCTCCAGCCTTCTGGCACTATTCCTGTAGACAATGACGATTTAAAGATCAATGCCAAAGGCTCGGCAATCTCCTCCCTGGCTTCCCAGAAGATCCTAGAATAAATCCCATCTGTCCCAGGGGACTTATCTATTTTCACACTATACAGGATTTCTAATACCTCTTCCTTGTGAACCTCAAACACAGCTAGTCTAGTAGCCTGTATCTCAGTAATCTCCTCGGCAACACTGTTGTTTTCTAGAGTGAATACTGTCGAACAATATTCATTTAGTACTTCCCCTATCTCCTCTGACTCCACAGACAACTTCCCACTACTATCCTTGATTGGCCCTAATCTTACTCTCGTCATTATTTTATTCTTTAAATACCTATAGAAAGCCTTAGGGTTTACCCTGATCCTATCCACCAACAATTTCTCATGTCTCCTCCTGGCTCATCTGAACTCTCTCTTTAGGTCTTTCCTGGCTACCTTGTAATCCTCAAGTACCCTATCTGAGCCTTCACATCTCATCCTAACATAAGCCTTCTTCTTCCTCTTGACCACTTCCACGTCCTTCATAAATCACGGCTCCCGCGCTCTACAGCTTCCTCCCTGCCTGACAGGTACATACTTATCTAGGACACACAGGAGCTTTTCCTTGAATAAGCTCCACATTTCTAATGTGCCCATCCCCTGCAGTTTCCTTCCCTATCCAATGCTTCCTAAATCTTGCCTAATCACATCGTAATTGCCTTTCCCCCAGCTGTAACTCTTGCCCAGTGGTATACACCTATCCCTTTCCATCACTAAAGTAAACATAACAGAATTGTGATCGCTATCACCAAAGTGCTCACCGACTTCCAAGTCTAACATCTGACTGGGCTCATTACCCAGTACCAAATCTAATGTGGCTTCGCCCCTTGTAGGCCGGTCTACACACTGTGTCAGGAAGTCCCCCTGCACACACTGGACAAAAACCGACCCATCTATAGTACTTCTGTATAGTGTTCCCAGTCAATATTTGGAAAGTTGAAGTCCCCCATGACAACTACCCTGTCTCTCTCACTCCTATCGAGGATCATCTTTGCTATCCTTTCCTCTCCATCTCTGGAAATATTCAGAGGCCTATAGAAAACTCCCAACAGGGTGACCTCTCCTTTCCTGTTTCTAGCCTCAGCCCATACTACCTCAGTTGATGAGTCCCCAAACATCCTTTCTGCAACTGTATTACTGTCCTTGACCAACAATGCCACAACCCCCTCTTTTACCATCTTCTCTGTTCTTACTGAAACA